>NC_141765.1:82972537-83123578 GCF_982258835.1 Parasteatoda tepidariorum
AGACCGAGTAGCAACAGCGAGAGGAGGTGGATAATTTCGCTGTCACAAGTAGCAACTCAATTGTTCAATGTGAACCATCCATCTTAGTAGGTGTTTTCTATTCGAAGTGGGAGTTTCTGTGAAGGTAGGCATGTTCACATCGCGTCCGGGTCACCAATGTGGGTATAGTAGTTATCGACAATGTCAACCTTCATCTATCTGAAGGTACCTCAACATAGAATCGAGTTAACATGTCTTATATACTAGTAAATTGGAATTGTATTTTTGTAACGGTAGGCATACTACAATCCATATTATATATATGCTATAAAAACTCTTCTGTCTCAATTCTTTATTAAATGATAAATTACTTTAACGCTTTCGAATGAAAACTATTTTAATATTTTTTGTTGCCTCGTGAACATGATTTAAAAACGAAATAAAAATTGAAAACGAGACTCTTACAAAAAATTTACTATTAGAGCATAATCGTCTGAGCGCAAACCTTAAAATATAGATTGGCAATTTATTTTATTTATATTTCTTACATTTCCTTATGATTTGAACGAGGAAATTTCTTTTATAAAAGATATTTATAGTGAAGGAAAGGAATGCTGTTTATCTTTTAAAACTTAAACTGCAAAAAAGAAAATTCTGAATTTGCTTGAGGATATTCAGACATTTGAACGTTTTTAAACTTAATACATTGTTGACTATGTTTAGAAACTGTTTAACGAAATTGTGAAAAACAAATCATGCTTATTCTTTTTAAAAGCACTTACTCAAGGTTTGAGGAGGGCTAGGGACAATTATCCAAAGATCTGTAACTGTAGGCCAGCAGTTTTTTTCTTTTTCTAAGAAAATTGCCGACCATTTATAAATGAATTGCCAGAATTGTCTGCATGAAAACTACAATTCGAACGAAAGGTCTTCAAGGTTTTACAAAAGGTGAAAATAACTCTTTTTCTATTTTGAGGGACTCACAGTAAATCTTTCGTAAAACCTGTAAACATCTGGATTTTTTAAAAATTCTTGGACTTTTTAGAATTTTAATTAGTTTCATGATTATTAATAATAAGTAAATTTTATTAGTGCATATAAATTAATTATAAATAATCATTATATATCTATATAATTTTTAAAAATCTATACATTCAATTAAATTTATAGTTACATAAAAATAATTAATTTGTGAATTTAAATGTTTAAAAATACAATAAAAGCATAATATTTTCAAAAAAACTTATAAATGTTTTTACTGACATCCTGAGATAATGTTTTCGAAAAATAGTTATTTTACTCACAGGCAATAAATATATCATTAACAAAATGAAAAGTAGATGGCGTAAGTAGTGCTTGTTTCAAAATCTTTTTTTAGGTAATTGTTGCGTAACAAGTCTTTTCTGTAAACCAGATATTCTTAGTTGAGGTAATCACATTCACGATAGGGAGGAAATTGAAGTAGATTTTAATTAATAAGATTTTAATAAATAAATACTAGTTATTTTACAAATTTTGTTTACTGTAGTTTGTGATATTTTTTCTTTTGTGGACAACCATCAGTTAGAATTTTAGTAGGCGCTTTCAAAAAATAAAAATAAGGCATATATATATATATATATATATATATATATATATATATATATATATATATATATATATATATATATATATATATATATATATATATATATATATATATATATAGCAACTTTACAAACGTAGTTAATACAAATTTGTTTTCGAAATGTAGTGATTACAAACTAATTTCGAAGTGTAGTGATTACAAAATACTTTCAAAATGTAGTGATTACAAACTACTTTCAAAATATTGTGATTACAAACTACTTTCGAAATGTAGTTATTACAAACTACTTTCGAAACGTAGTGATTACAAAATACTTCCAAATTGTAGTAATTACAGACTACTATCGAAATGTAGTGATTACAAATTACTTTCGAAATGTAGTAATTACAAATTACTTTCGAATTGTAGTGATTACAAATTACTTAAAAAATGCAGTGATTATAAATTACTTATAGCATGTAGTTGATAACTTAGACAAATTTTAGTGGGAAATTCAATTTACACTCATATTTAAAATTTAAAATAATTGAAGTTTAAAAGAAAGAATACGTAAAAAAAAAAGAAATGGTTTAGAATAATAAATTGACAGGAAAAATTATTAAGAAATATCTAATCATGTTTATGTAAGACATTTTATTATTCTAAATAATTTTTTACGAAATTTTTCTTTCAGCCTTTAGCATCCTGAGCCTTTTTTTATAGCGAATATTAAATTTTGGAAATACTATAAAATTTTAAAATATTAGTGATTTCATTAAGTGTTTAAAACTTCTTAGTTTTCTCTAAGAAGTAAAGTAATAGTTACAGAGAGAAGCATTTTTCTCTCGGTTGAAATATCATCATCATATCATATGACTCATCATATATGATGAGTACAGCAGACATTTTTTTTCTTTCTAAAACACTCGGCCACGGGGATATTCTGATTGCGTATCTTACTCGCTTAAAAATTAGTTGCGTTTGAAACTTTTTTTTACGGAACATTGATCTAACGTTAAAAGAAGTTATCACAAATCGCTACAAATTATTGCTTTCTTGTTTTGCACTACTCACAATACAATTTCTTTTTTGAAAAGTAGTGCTTTACACAACAAACTACGAAAAATAATAGGAATTGCAGTAGTGTTACGTTGTTTGTAGTGCGTTAGTTTTGTCCACATTGCCAAAGTATGGTACTTTATACTTTGCTAATTAATAATCTTAGAAATGTTTAGCCCTTCTACGCAGAATTTTTATTAAAACTATTTTTGCACTCTTTTTCCAATATTTTGTATTAACTTCGGTCAAAATAAGTGAAAAATATTATTTTAATTTTATTAAAATTTATTTAGCATTTTAATAATTTATGGTTATGAAATACAGCACGGTTCACTTTCAAATTTAAATTTATGTATGAAAAGAAAATATATAAAGACATTAATATCGGATTAGTTATTAGTATTACCGAAAACATTTTATAATCTTCACAGAATTCAATTATAAAAGTGTTTAAAGTTAGTGTGAGGGGAAAAAAATTCTTGCAAAATTACCATACTGTATGGTTATGACATTTCTGGTAAAAAAAAACACCAATATAATCTGGGAATAAAAGCAAAATATACGGTATTTAAATCACTCATTTGGTAATTTTTCCCGTTCATATGGTAACGGTTAACCGGAAATTCTAGCTTTTAACATTATAGTTTCTATTACCACACGTTTAGTAAAAAATACAAAACTGAATAATAAATCTAACCGAATAAATGTTTTTTATACCATGCTCTAAGGTATCATGTTAAAAGTACCAAACTTTACCACTTTTACCAAATTTTTATGAGAAATTAAAAATTATTGTTAATTTTACCAAGATCATTACCAAAGCACTTCGGTAAATATTACCGAGCTTTTCGGTGTTCCCATAAAGCCAGAAATAGTAGATTTTGCCATATTCTAGTATTTTTACCATAATTTTTATCATTTGTGGCAGTCAGATTCGAAAGTTTAGTTGCGTTTGAATTTTTTTACTGAACTAACGTTAAAAGTAGTTTCCAGAAATCTTTACAAATTATTGTTTTCTTGTCTAATCGCTACTAACTATTGCACTACTCACTACACTAATTTTTTCTGAAAAGTAGTGCTTTACACAACAAATTACGAAGAATAGTAGTAACTACAGTAGTTATGTTACTTGTTAAGCTTTATAATGCAAAAGTATAATTTAGCTTGCAATTAAACAGTCAGAAAAAATATATATATAAAAGGTACACCGGTGTCTCATCTGCATCAAGGAGTTAGAGAGTCTTTCAATGATATCTTGAGTATAGTTATCCATAGATGTATAATAGAATACACTCTTTCAAAAATTACTTTTTTTGGGGGGGGGGAATATATTTAAAGATTAATACATTACAGATTTTTCGCATTATAATTCAAATAGAATTAATCTAATATTTTTGAGCTCAACACATTACTTTACAAGACTTCTGATTCAACCAACTTTTATTTACTATCTAGTCTAGTTATTTCTTTTAATTAAAGGCAGACAACGTTGAGCATCACGCGTATTTTTAAGATTATCTCCGTCAGGACAAGCGCACTGTTTAAATGCACTCCTACTGTGGTATAGCAATGATAAGCGCATAGATAAGTAAACATTTTATTTCTAAAAAAATAAAAATTAAGTACAGTTTAAATGAGTTTTCAATAACTACTTTAAATAATGTAATTTTTTTTAAAATCATATTTTACATTGTCAGTCACTAATGAGTGACTAAACAGAAAGTTCAACGTGTTTAGACCTCAATTTTATATTATTTGAATCCATCTCTTTTCTGTTTATATAGTGATGATCAGAAAGCTTACAAGAAATTTTTTTTTAAAAATATGCTTTCATTTTCTCCATCTCCATTTTTGCACAGGTAAAAAAACCGTAATTATGGTAAAGAAAAAAGAACAACAAAATATACGAAATTTAAACTATTTATTTGGTTATTTTCTCCGCTCACATTGTAATGGTTTACAGGAAATTCTTGTATTCAAAATTGTAGTTCTTATTACCAAACATTTAGTAAAAAAATACGAAACTGAAATGCAAATTTTACCGAATTAATTAGTTTTTGCGCTATGCTTTAAAGCATCGTGATAAAGTTACCGAATTTTACCACACCTATCAAGTTTTATCGTATATTATAAAACAACATTTTATTACTAATTTTACCAAAATCGTTACCAAAACGCTTCAAAATCACCAAGCTTTTTTTTGATGTTCCTATAGAGTCAGAAACAAGTAAATTTTACCATAATTTGGTGGATTTGATCATACTTTTTTTTCTCGGTGATGGAATCTTAATTTTGAAATTCTATACACTAAACAAAAATTTTTTAATTTTTCTTAAAGTTTTAATACGACTGTTATTATTTTCCTGACTTTTATTTATGGGAGGCTACAATGCCATATGAAAGCGCTTTTCTGATATTATTTCAAATTAAGTTAGATCTTCAAGTAACGTTCTCAATCGTGTGAGAGGATACTTTCTTTGCGCAGTCAATTTATTTGCAGGTAAAGTCATATGAGTTGCCAGCTATTATTTGTTCTTTTTTAACAGCAATGATGTTACATTTGTAAGCGGTAACCTTCTATTCTCAAACATTTTTCACCTTCTGGTCTTAGGGAGTGTCTTGGAATCTATTAGAATCTTAATTGGTGATAAATTATTCATTTTGTAAATGTGTTACAGAATGTGTGAAAAGAAGATTGCTGAGCGAGCGTAGATGATTTTGATTCATTAATTAAAGCATGGTGATAAATTATATATTTTTTTTTTCGGTTTCGGCTCTTTGATGATTAACGGGTAGCAAAGTACCCTCCTACGTTTACATTTGTCCTTTATTACATTAGTTCTACTTAGACATCAGGGCAGTACGCATCTTTATCAAAGGGAATTTAATAAATGCATTTAAACGCGTATCTAAAATTTCATACGCATAGAAACGTTAAATGGGTTAATTTATTTTATTGCTTGTAAAGATTATTTATTTTAAAAAGAATATTTTTTTATACAAACAGAATAAATGTTATATAAAAATACTTTAAAGCTGTTTATTGTTCATCCTATGAAAATTAAAAGAATTACAATTTGTGAAATTTGCGTAAATATTTTTTCCAATACCCACCTGAGTTGACATTCTGCTAGGGCAGATTTGTTGGCCACTCTTTCAGGGGTACCATATTAGGTAGACCAACGCTGCTCCCATAGTAAGGACAGATTATACAGAGCATGAAAGAACATCCATGCCATGTCCAGGATTCGAACTCAGAACCTTTTTGATGCAAGGCCCGTTCCCTGACACCTACACAGTTCGGTCGGCACTGGCGTAAATATAAACCGCAACTGTCAAAAATTTGAAACTTCTTGTGCAAAACGGATGAAATGACCACGAATCTAGCATTTTAATTTTTATGAATAACACGAAATATTTGTGAAATCTGAAAACCATTAGCTTTCAAATTATCTACTAAATATTTCAAAATTGTATTAAAAAAATGACAAGTATTGCATTCATAAAAGTGGCACGAGTTTGGAAAAATGTCATTTTATCAAATTTGAAACATTCAGAAACTTCTCAAACCTAAGATAGAAAAAAAAATCGATTTTAAAGGAAATAAAATATTTATGTCAAATGGATAATATTCATGAAATAGGCTTTTTCCAAGTTTTAAGAATACGATTTATAGAAAAAACCCTATAAAGTTTAAATATAAAGTTAAATGCAGGAGAAACATGGGAAGTTTATTCATAATTTTCATTTCATAATTAAACATTTATTTAGCTAATAAGTAGCAATGTATCAAGCAGAATAACCACCTATTAGTAGTTTAAATAATAAGTCATAACTGCTTATTAGTAATTTAAACTGCCTAATTGGATTCTGTGAAAATTCAAAACGCAGATAATTAAAATTTGAAAACTCTAGCTTTCAGCACTCAACTAAATGTTGCTTTCAAGCAAATGTTCAACCTATTTCTTAGTTTTGAGAGGATCTGGAAGACAGATCTCTGTTCAACCAGAAATAAGACGAGAAAGTCCATAAACTTTAATTTTTTTTATTTACTTATTTATTTTTTTTAACTCGTGATTCTTTGTCTGAACTATGAATGATTGGTTTTGCATACATTATCAATTTCGATATTCGCTAGCCAGACTAAGATGAAATGAAAAACTTTCTGCGAAAGCAAAATCTCAACTAAAAAACTCTCTGCAAGCAAAAAATTAACTTTCGTAACATGTTTCAATCATTTCGTCACCACCTCTATTTGGCGAAATCTGTTTGAAAATTACAAATTTTTTTAAAAATGATTTAATTTTTATGAAACTCTGTATTCATTTCTACCACAGGAATGAGTTAGATAAAAAACCAAAAAAAGCTAAAAATAGAAATTCAAAAATCCTATGTGCAAAAAATACTTTTTAAAGAATTAGAAAAATGTCTGAAAATCAAGCAAGAAAAAAGTGTATGTAGAAAGCATTTATTCACAGAATGTTATCAACGTTTTTCTAAAAATATCAATGCGAGATTTCATTTAAAATTTGTGAACATGAATATCAATGCGTGATTTTCAAATCACGCGATTACCAATCTCGATGTTTGATTTTGAAATCGCATGAATACCTCTCTCGATGTTTCATTTCAAAATCCCGCTAATACAGATTTCCATATTTGACTTTAAAACCGAGTGAATATGAATTCAGTTGTATAATTTTTAAGTCACTTAAACGCGAATATTGGTTTTTTTAAGCGATATATGATATAATATCGCAAAAATACGAAACACGCGTGATTTTAAATCACGTAAATATAATTTCAAATCGTGTTGGGGTAAGATACAGCATGAAAACTAGTCATTTCTCGGAAATTCGAAAACGATGAACTTTCTTCGAAAAGACGGATTTTTTATAAAAATTAATTGAAAACAAAAGCAGAAAACACTCAGCCAGCTTGCCTGAAAGTCAAATGCAGAAAAGTCACGGGAAAAAGTGCGGCTGTGCGAAGCAGTAAAAGGAATTCTCATATCAATCTCTGTCAGAGAGACTGGAGCGTTAGGATGAGGTAATTTTGATAGTTTCTTCATTTTAGTAAAACTAAAAAAATTTCCACAATTGTGACGAATTTTCCACGAACAGTGTTAGTATATTATACATAACTATTCCTTTATTGTTGTTCTTTTCTGTTTACTTTTGAATATTCATCACCCCCATTAAAATGACCCCAGTTTGTGAACTACTGGTATGTCCAGCTTCGAGAACTACAATTAAAACGTTGTGATTGAAATTAGAAAGAATTTAGTACTTATAAGAGTAGCTGGCACACTATTAAATAATATGAATACATATTTCTTTATCTTTGAGTTTGTTTCAGATAAAAAAAATTCTTCTCAAAACCTAAGAAAAAAATATAGTTGTTCGGAACAATATATTTAATGGTTGCTACACGAAAACTTATATCTTTCTTGCGATTTTTTAAAAAATGTCCGTCGTTGAACAGCCGACCCAATATTGGGTTTACAACTACTATTGTTCAACTCCGTAGCCTTGTAATTTTGAACCAATCCAGAAGACAAGGAAACTCCTGGATCAGTACCCCCAGAGGCATTGATTTGTTATGGGAACATGGAGAATTTAGCGACTCGACAGATTTAACGTGCATCAGTCACCATTTACAGCACGGGGAGTCTTCGGCCGGCGGGGATCAAACCTACGAACTCTTGGACATAGTGCCCTACCAACTAGGCTATCCCTGCCCCTTTCTTGTGATTTTGATTAAATTTTGAATTGCATTTAATTTTTTATGAACGCATTTTAAAGCTTTGGTTAGTAAAAAATTAATACCTTTGGCTAATAAAAAATTATATTATAATCTTGATGACAGGGCTTTAGCATAGGTAGAATATATTTAGGAAAATGACAAGCTTTTTTCTCGTTAGAGATCGAATTTTTTGAAGGAATTTTTAAGTTAGATGAATGGGTTTGGTATTGAGTTAAGCATTGAGTTAAGTACTGTTTAGTTTATGTTAAATGAATGGTTTAATTATTTTAATTTTTGTATATATCTGAAGCAAATTTATATATTTAAAACTTTTTATGCAAATAAGCTAATTTTCGGAACTCTTACAAACGTCATTCTTGTTTTCATGTTTAAAAATTAACAATCCATTTAGCTACAAATGTTTAAGTGTATTTTCGAAAAATCATTTAATGTTTTGGAAGAATAGTGTTATAGTTAGAAATAAATTTTTAATGAACACAATGATATCTATGCTCGGGACTGGCTAATTTTTCAACTTAAGGTTAAATTATATCTTGAATCCTTTTATTATCCTTTTTTTTAAATATACCCCATAAATCAGGCAAATAAAGAGAACTCATCGCAATTCAACACGACACCCTAATTTATCTGGGGAAAGAAAAAAAAAAAAAAAAAAGACGCCGAATAAGAGGGAGCATGTGACCAAGGGAATTCTGATGTTTTGGACGAAGAGCGATGGGGAAGTATATTAGCGGGCTTGCTCTATTTGTATTACAGCTCTATGATGGAAACACACCTGAACTTGTAGTTTATATGCGATATGTTAAAATTTCTGTATAAAAATATCTTCGCTAAATAATGTAAATTCTAAAGTATACAATCTCATAAAAATTAATTCTACGTTGAACCATAATATTGCTACCTCGTACCTACCATATACTGTGAAAATTTATTGTATCCTATAATGGTGTTAAATTGAACCATGTTTACGTTCAAGTTGAGCCATAGCATCGTGTATCAAATTTAATAATAATAAGGTTAAACTTAGCACCATATTAAGGTAGCAGGGAATTTAAACGATATTATCATTTAAAACGTTCTAAAATTTCTAAAACAGTGTATACCCAAATCGATTAATAAAATAATTTTTTTGGTTGCTATGTTAATTTTCTCATACTGATAAATTTTTTGTTTGGTTAGAAAGTGTTTGTTTAATTTTAAACTGTTAGAATTTTCATTCTAAAATTACAGTAAAATAACAGACAGCAGCCTGCCCATCGAATTAACCGAAAAGTTTACGGTATGGAAGATTTCTTATCTTTACGGCTTTGAAACCGTGCACAACCAGTTTGGTCAAAAAACCATACTATTCGGTTAACCATTTACAACTAGCATGGTTTCAAAACAGTTAAAAAGAAATTTAACTAGACATAGGAGCTAGGCTTTTCATTAAGTAACGGGGGCATTGGAGTTAGGTTGTGGTTGAGTAGTGTTTTATCAAATTAACCGTGGAACGTGATTCAATAAGTTTATGTAATTGTCTTACCTATCGTAAGAGGTGGGAAATATTTAAATTTTTTGCGTTAGGCAGCGTTTTGGTGCTGGCATCTATACATGAATGAGAGTATTGTATTTTAATAATCCAGGGTCACGAATTGGGGAGTGCAGGATACTGGAAATTCTTCAAGTGTTGAAGAGAATTCATGTGTTGAAGGGAATGCTGTCAACGCTGGGAGTTAAACTCCCGTTTTGTCTGTCATGAGATTGACTGATTAGACTTCTCGGCTATATTATACCTACCACTTTTTATTTATTTCATTAATCGAGGGGGGGGGGGCAGATTTACTTATCAGTGTAGATTGAAAAGTAACGCAATGAATAACTTTGAAAATCTTTCTACCACTTTTTATTTATTTATTTTAAATTTGGGTTTTTATTTACTTCACTGTACAGAAAAATTATTCTACGTAATGAATATTTTTAAAGGAAGCATGTTTCCCAAGTGATGCATTATATAAATCTGTTTCTACCTATGCCAAATATAGACGACATTCCATTTTTTAAGCCAACTATTCATTTGTCTTTGTAGACCCCTAATTATCAAAATTTTATTAAATTTGTTGTTTTTTTACTATTATTTTTGCTGACTATACAATAGTTAAACTTGAACGATAACTTGGTTTTCACAAAGCTATTTATCCCTCGATTGAATGCTAGTACATTTTCGAGGAAAAGTTTCCTAAATAATATTTCAAATTCAAACCTAGAACCTTTCTGAGGCCAGTTCCTGACCCCTACACAGTCCGGTTGGCATTCCATTCCCTGTACTATCTGTCCTTACTGTGTCCAACAAATCTGCCTTTATACGCCTGAATTGACGAATGTCAACCCATGTGGGCGTTGGAAAAAAAAATTTAAATTCCAACTGGAGAAGTTATAAACTTACAACTTAAAATTCTTTTAGGTAAGGTTTTCAATTGTATTTACATTCCTTATTTTTTTAAATAGACCGAGAGATTTAAGATTTACTTAATATATTAGTCAAACTGATGAGATTTAAACTAATTCCTTTATGTTACAGATAAGCTCAAAAACTGAAAAGAATGCCGGTAACTAAAGTTGCAAAGAGATTCCTTTGAGTAGTATAGGAATAAATGCATTCCAATTAAGTTGAGCTTGAAAATAATGCTTGAAATAACTTTCAAGGTTACAGTGTTGACAATGTGTGATTGATTATAGAAATTCCCTTTAGTTGAGCAATTTTACCCTGTATATACACTACGGACATTATAGATTAATGCATACTTAAAACATTTCAGTACAATTTAACATTGTGTGTGTGGTTATAGTGGCTATTAATTATATATGCTTTAGCTTTCCTCTTCTTTTGCTTTATGATTTATATAGATCCATAAATAAATTATGAAAGTGAAAAAAATGAACTTTTTGTATTCATATTCAATTTCAAACTTTACGTATTTTTTTAAATATCAAATGTGATTTTTATCAGTCGAATTAATTTTTAGGAGATTAAGAAAATGTAGTAAAAATAAAACTTATATAGAGTGAACTGTCATTCTTTGAAATTAGGTTGCAATTTTTACTATAACTACCATATCAAAGTAATTTATCAACCAGTTAAAAAGCATGAAAATTATACGTAAATAATTTTATGATTCAATATATATTATCTCAAAACTTTTAAGTAAAAGAAGTAAAAAATAAAACTTAATTGCTAACAATATATGAATATTATTAAAAAAATAGATAAAAAGTATTTTCTTAGAAATTGGATTAAAATTGGGCTGTAGCTTTACATCTAAGTAATTCACCTACGCGCTCAACCTCGCATGCAGTCAATGAGATTAATTATAAAATGCTTCTAAACTATTGAGATAAAATAATAAAAATAATTCAAAATAATAAGTTATGAAGAGTAAACTGAAATATAATTTGAAATTAAGTAACAAATGTGCCTAAATCAGAACATCAAAGTAATGCATAAAAGGACTCAAATGTTTGGAAAATATTGATGCACAACAAAACAATTAAAAATCTAATAATCTAAAAAATTAAAAAAACAACTAAAGAAAACATTAACGCAAGAACATGTAAAAAATAAACCATCATATTCTTTGAAATCAAATGCCGACTGAATTATACTTAAAACATCAAAGTAGTTTTACAAACAATTGTAAATTATGGTGTCAGCTAAATTTATTTTTTCAAATTTTTAAAAATTTTTTTAAAATTAAATTTGACCTTAAGGTTTTTTCTCTCTCCAAAGTCTCTTTTTATTTAATAACTGTCGTTGAACAGCCGACCTAATTTTCGAGTTTACGACTACTAATGTTCAACCTTGTAGCCTTGTAATTTTGAGCCCAATTCAGAAAACACGGGAACTCCTGGATCAAATATTGGTTGAAATTTGCCTTCGTGGAGGACTTTTTGATAGAATTAGCCCCCATTTACGTTACTTGGAGAGGAAAACCACGAAAACTTCCCACGGTTAGCCTGATGGAATTTAACGTTAGCACTGTGGTCGGTGTGAGCCGGGTGCGTAATTCGTATTGACCAGACATCGCTGGGATTCGAACCCGGTTCACCTCATTGGAAGGCGAACGTTCTATCCCAGAGCCGCCACAGCTTCCAAAATCTCTTTTGAAATTGTTTTTAATAGAAAATGAGTAAAGGCAATTTTTAATTATTCAAAGTTTCATAAAAATCATAATTAAAATGTTGAGCTCTTGCGTATTTTTAAAGAAATCCACATCACGCGGTATGCAGTGCTTAGAAGTGCTTGTATTGTGATATAATAGCAACGCAAAGTGCACTGCTAACAGGTTGAAATAAATAAAAATTTGATTTGTAAAAGATATAAAGTATAGTTTAAATAAATTTTCCATTATTACTTTAAATAATGTAAAATTTTTAGTTTTTTTAATCATATTTTTGATGATTCACACGAAGATTCACACCCATATGATTCACACGAAACGTTTATTCCTATCAATCATCATCTAATTATTCCTCATATTAAAATATTTTCTCTACATTTGGTTGAAGATAGCTTTTTTATTTAAAATACTTCGTCAATATTTTAAATTCCTATATGATTCACGCTAAACGCTTTTTCCTATCATTCCTCATCTATTTATTCCTCATCTTAAAATATTTTCTCAACATTTGGTTGAAGATAGCTTTTTTATTTAAAATACCTCGTCAATATTTTAAATTCCTATATGATTTATACTAAACGCTTATTCCTATCATTCCTCATCTAATTATTCCTCATCTTAAAATATTTTCTCAACATTTGGTTGAAGATAGTTTTTTTATTTAAAATACCTCGTCAATATTTTAAATTCCTATATGATTTATACTAAACGCTTATTCCTATCATTCCTCATCTAATTATTTCGCATCCTAAAATATTTTCTTAACATTTGGTTGAAGATAGCTTTTTTATTTAAAATACCTCGTCAATATTATAAATTCCTATATGATTTATACTAAACGCTTATTCCTATCATTCCTCATCTAATTATTCCTCATCTTAAAATATTTTCTCAACATTTGGTTGAAGATAGCTTTTTTATTTAAAATACCTCGTCAATATTTTAAATTCCTATATGATTTATACTAAACGCTTATTCCTATCATTCCTCATCTAATTATTTCTCATCTTAAAATATTTTCTTAACATTTGGTTGAAGATAGCTTTTTTATTTAAAATACCTCGTCAATATTTTAAATTCCTATATGATTTATACTAAACGCTTATTCCTATCATTCCTCATCTAATTATTCCTCATCTTAAAATATTTTCTCAACATTTGGTTGAAGATAGCTTTTTTATTTAAAATACCTCGTCAATATTTTAAATTCCTATATGATTTATACTAAACGCTTATTCCTATCATTCCTCATCTAATTATTTCTCATCTTAAAGTATTTTCTTAACATTTGGTTGAAGATAGCTTTTTTATTTAAAATACCTCGTCAATATTATAAATTCCTATATGATTTATACTAAACGCTTATTCCTATCATTCCTCATCTAATTATTCCTCATCTTAAAATATTTTCTCAACATTTGGTTGAAGATAGCTTTTTTATTTAAAATACCTCGTCAATATTATAAATTCCTATATGATTTATACTAAACTCTTATTCCTATCATTCCTCATCTAATTATTCCTCATCTTAAAATATTTTGTTAACATTTGGTTGAAGATAGATTTTTTTTTTAGATTCCTCGTCAAAAGCATAATCTGGGTGGCGCGCGAGGTTTGAAATCTCTTTTTGGAATCTCGTAAAGAAGAAAAAAATTTTTTACGTCTTGCACGATGGAAAAAAAAAATGCGAATGGGACAGAAATTATAGGGATGTTGATGGTGTGGGAGGAGCATTTTCATTAGAGGTGATGGCGCTACGATCGTTCAATAAACTCGTATGAGGGGGATATTTGAAATGAAGACTCAAATAATACAAACAACTGACCACCGATCATGTGGATGAGTGGACAGCGGTCATTCGCGTAATGGAACAGCAGATGAGAACGGCTAGCATCGCTGGCTATGTTACAGTTGGATATCAGGGTAAGTCAAAGATTATTTTCTTATTTCTCTTTTTAAAATTACAAAGAATATTTTTCAAAATATTTTAATTTAAACTAAATGAATTGGCATGGTTAGAAGAAATTAGGATAATATCTACCTGTCTTGGTTTGTATAAAATCCGTTTTATTACAATTTCAGAACATTGAACTTTAATTAAAATTAATAAAAAGGAAGCATTTTGTTGTTATTGAACGCTTCTTTGAAAGAAAAACTCATTAAGATGTTTAATGCATGGAGCAGATTGGAAATAAAGTAACTTTTATTAATTAACAATCTTACTCATTGGTCATACGTTTAATACAGGATTCCCACTACCTGGAAAAAAATATATAGGTGGTAGATAAAATTTTACGAGACTTCTGAAAAATGCTTAAATTTATCTTTCATTTGGGAATTACGAAATTATTCCCGAGTTATTTTTGAACCCTTATGTATTTCCTCTAAATATAAAACTTATTAAATGCTTAAACCATCTAGATTTGTCTCATTTTTGCTACCATTTAAAAAGTTTTTTCAGATCGTGGGAACATTGTAATATGTACAAATTATACATTAAAAAAATAGAGTACGAAAATTCTTACCAATACATACAATGGCATGCAAGCATTTCTAGCCAGTGTACTATTTTGATCACAATAAAAAAATATAATTAAAATAACTTTTCATTCAAAACAATCTTATATTTTCAACACAGTACAATGTTTTAATGCAATTTTTTTTAAAAAAAATCTGCAACTTTTTAATTTTATATGCATAAACAGCAAAAAGCAGAAAAAAGTTGAAAAAAAAATATATGCTGTCGGGAAAATTTTGCACATCACTGTATATTGAAAGGATATCTTCCCCAAACAGATATAGACTTAGTTAATGACGGAAAGACATAAGTCTATCAGTGGTAGTTAAAAGTTTACAGTAAACGAAAAATTAGCATATTTAAACAGAAATCACTTCTGTGAAGATATTCTCAATGTACAATTCTCATTTAGTTTTATCAATGAATGTAAATAAGTGTAAATAGTAAATAATTCATAGCAGTAGTGCCGTTATTATTTCGAATGAAGCTATACAAAATTAAATTTAATTTACGTCATAAGTTGATGATTATAATATCAAATATGCTTAAAATGAAAAAAAAGGGCCATAAAAGTTTTATTTTTGCATTATTTTAAGAAATTGCATAATTTCTTTTAATTTTTGTACTTGCTAGATTTTGTTGAAAATTTGCCAAAATTTCTATTAGTGATAAAATGGCACGAAATTTTTCTTGTAATATTTAAGAATCAATTGTAATTCAGGTAGAGAGCTCCAGTTGAAATTTTAGCAATCTAGCAGGTCAGAAAAGTGGTCGAAATTTCGACTGACAATAATCCTATTTGGAGATAAACTCTGCTTGCGTCATAAAATGATTGTAGTCAAAATTTTGACTGATGATTGACGAAATTTTTGGTAATTCGACTGACAATAATTCTATTTGGTGATAAATTCTGCTTGCATCTCAAAACAATTGTAGTAAAAATTTTGATTGATGATTGACCACATTTTTGGCAATAAAATGAAGTTTCGTTGGAGAGGAAGAAAAACCGTAAAAATTTGTACCGTCATTCACCATAGAGCTCCAGTTAAAATGTGAGCTCTCTAGCTCAATGGTTTCCAACCCCCGGGCTGCCCAACGAACGTTATATTATTTCCATTTCATTTAATGCTGTGTATTTCTCTCCGGTTTTGTACGACTTTCCATGGACAAAAGGTTAACCTAGAACTTCGAGACCACCTAAAGCCGCACCACCAAGTTTAACTGTCCGCGGCTATAAAAAAAAGTTGAAGAGCACTGCTCTAGCTGGTAGGAAAGTGCATACAGTGTCATGTATGAAGATTGTGTACATAGACGAGATAAAATCACAGTTTTATGTACTTAAGATACTGATGCCTTTATCATAAGGTTCTGAAAATTATTAAATAAATTTTTAATACTTAAATCTATAAATATATTGATATGTTTAATAACGTCATTTAATTATACGAATTATTTTGGCTTCACAACAACACGTGTTGATTTTTTCTAATAACATAAAAATTCCGAAAGCTGAAAATTCAACGCAGTAAAATAATAATGACTGTAATTATACTAGCGTCAGCTATAAACAAAACGGTTCTTTCATTCATTAATCGTAATCGGAATTAATTGGTACCTTTTTTTCTGGTTCATCGACGTGATCAGTTACTCAGTGTATAGGATTTATAATTAAGAGTACAGTGCGATTTATAAAATAAATTTTTGCTTCTAAATACAGCATTTGAATATATTCTCAATAACAAAAGTTTCTTTATTGAGATTATACAATATTTGTTTCACTAACTATAACCTTAAATATTTGGGAATAGAGAGGAGTTACAGTCCGCGGATATAACAAATTTGTACTATCTGTGGATAAAAAATAAGCAATTAAATAATTCTTTTGCCAAATTTACAATTTCATTGTACTTTATAAGTCTTATAACCCATTTGTATCATTATTATAAATATTAAGTGACAAAAATTCTTTAAAGGAAATGTTCTTTTTCTCAATGCATATGTACGTAATGTACGTATACATACTAAAAAATAAATGCCTAAATATTATAAATTTCGTTGCATTTTTTAATTTTAATTACTCCGAGATATTACCCAGTTTAGTTCTTGCGTTTTGGAAAGCCCATTCAATCAATCAACGCTTTTAATACCTCTATACAATTTATTTTCTCCTACTATTCTTGAATAAAATTAGATAAAAAAATGTAATAAGAGCAATAAAATTTTATTCAACAGGAGTTTTCTCTGCAAATTTTATGTTCTTTTTTGTAACGCTGCATATCATTAATCGTTGTTTATAAATTCTGCACATTAAAATCAAATTATTTATTTATTTTTCCTAATTTCTGTTTATAAGGCACCATTAAGAATTCCTGATTACTGTAAAAAGTACGGGCACACTCAGGGTGCCGGTACTTTTTACAGTAAAATTAATTTTTACTGGAGCATGTTACGGAATAAAAAATCTTGATATACCGTAATAGTTACCGTAAAATCACTGAATTACTTTAATTAAAAAAATATTACAGTGAAAATTTCGGTATAATTTTTTATGGATGATGTACCCAATGTGCCGGTACTTTATACCGTAATTTGATCTGGAATTTTTTTACTATAACACATAGAAAAAGAATTTTTCTGTAACTAATTGTTAGGATTTAGCTGGTGTAAGAAAAAAAAATTCAGAATTTAAAATTTCTTATTATTTTTTATGCCGACTTATGATAACTTTCAGTTCATTGTATTTTTAATTTTGGTGGGTGAAAATTTGATACAACTAAATACGAGCCGAATTTTGCTTATCTTGTATTTTAAGTAATTTTAATGCAAAAATCAGGTTACAAATATCAAAATAACGACTTGTGTTTATATATATTCCTTCACAATATAATGAAACCTCTAAAATTGCAAGTTAATTTATTTTTGTATCTTAGTTTGTTGGAAAAAGTTTTATACTAAATTCACATGAAATATTTGCTTTTATCCTAAAGTTCAAAAATAGGAGTACTGTTAATTTGAAGGCAATGCCACCATTTTAACTGTTTTGTTCTTTCTAATTACACCAATATTAAATTACACACGTGTATTGAAATAATTTTAATTTAAATAGCAGTGTCAATTGGGTTAACATAGCACCATAATCTATATTTTCACTATGACCAGTTCACTATGATTCAGTGATTTGTTTTATTTAGACCAAAATTAAAAGTACTGTAAACTATAACCTTTAAAAGTAATATAATTATAGAAATATTATTACAAAAATGTCATAGAAAAGTAACATAGAGAAATGTTGCAGAAATATTTTTAAAATATTATAATATTGTGTACTGAAATAATTTTATTTCAAATTGCAGCGTCAATCGGGTTTATATAGCATCAAAAGCTATGCTTTCACTGTAATCAATGATTTGTTTTATTTAGACCAAAACTAAAAATTCCATATATTTCTTTTGTTTTGTCTAATCATAGATAAAAATTATAATAATTTTTAAATTATAACCTTTAAAAAATATTATGATTATAGAAACATTATTATAAAAATATTATGGAAAAATAATATAGAAAAATATTATAGAAATAAAAATGTTATAGACAAATGTTATAGAAATATTATAAAAATATGATAATATTGTGTACTGAAATAATTTTATTTTAAATAGCTGTGTCAATCGAGTTAACATAGCACCAAAATCTATACTTTCATTATGATCAGTGATTTGTTTTATTTAAACCAAAATCAAAAATACTATATTTCTTTTGTTTTGTCTAATCATAGACAAAAATTATAATATTTTTTAAAAGTTGTAGTTTAAAAATTTATCTCATGTCTCTCATGCACTGACTGATATTAATCAGGGCTAAAGAGAATAGAAGGGCTAGTTCACTCCGCTCTTAGAGCTGAAGCTACGATTTCTCTCCTCATGACGTCACTGTGTCCACAGATCTCGGAGATCGCAAGCAAAGATATGATAACTTTGCATCTTTCTCTTTGTAAAAATAAGTTATACTTTTTCTGGTTATTAGCCTTCAAACTTTACGTAATTAACACATTATTTCCGTTCATAAACATAGTTCGAAAAAAACTTTCTTGGTTATTATATTAAAAAAAAATACCATTTTAAACTTATAAAAATATTTTGCTAGTTGGTGAAAATGACACGATAAATACTTTATTTTAAAAAGTTCAGATTTAGCTATAACTATTAAGAAAAATGAAGGCATATATCGACACTTTTTTTATCTACATATTCTTTTATAACGATAAGTTAAGTTAAATTTAGAATCCCTGATTTTAAAATATGTCGTTAATAGCAATTTGTTCATACTTAATCATTAGGAAACATCAACCTTAAACGCTTATTACTGAAACAAAATAATAATTTAGGTTCATAATGACATTAGAAATTTTACAATTGCTTATAGACATTTAAATTTACGATGATATAATTTATAGATATTTAAATTGAAGAGAATATAATTTTTAAAAAAAATCATAAATATTTAGAATAACTACATTAAAAAATATGTTATGAAATTAGGAGAATTTCAACTATATACTATATATTTTATTTATACTTTTTACTTACATTTTAATTTTCTTTGACTTTATCCATTTTTTAATTCTTTTCACCTGCCTTTCTTTATGAGGTAACGAGGCGGATTCTATTTAGATAATGAATTTTTATAAAAGTTCTTTACGACAGAATAAACGTATTGCTGTTTTATATTAACTGTGTCCATTCTTTACATAGTTGTTCATTTACTTTAGGGAACATGCGAAAAATTATACTTTTTCCTTTTGTTTTTGTATCAGAATTTTTGCAAGTTGCAATCGCGCAAACTGGTATTTCGATAATAGTTTTAAATTCTTGTAAATTCACTGCAAAAACTGAGAAAAGTCATTATAGAAAATAACAAATGTCTTAGAATATCTCGCAAAAAGAAATGATCCAATATTAGTTAGAGCTAGTAAGGCCAAACGCTCCGCTCTTGAAGTAAAAGTGCGAGCTTTGCGCCAAAGTGACGTCACTGGAGTGACGTCGGAGGATCGGCGCGGCGAGAGATACTTCAAAGGAGTGAACCAGCCCTTCTATTCTCTTTAGCCCTGGATATTAATAGTCGCATTGATACAATCAATTATGATGATTATGATTATGATGATAATCAATTATTTAGCCATCATTAAATAAGGTTTTATGACTTAAAATACTCCCCAGTACGTAATGAATATAAACCAGTTTCTGTATATTAAAGTAATTTTTAGGAACAAAATAGTTAATAATACGTTTTTTTTTTCCAAGGAAGAGTATATAAATTCAATGTATGTTTTTTTTTCTTCGAATTTTTCCTTTTATAATAGGAAGTTTCTACATTATCAGAAATTTCGGATCTAGATAAATCATAATATCTTTCAAATTTGTTGTAACTTTAATATGGTGCCAGGTTGCGAAACATTATGATCTCAACTAATCCTTCTTAAATTTGATTACGTATTACTAAGATTCAATTTGTGGGGAAACTCTGTACTACACATCTTGCACATTTAATATTTTTGAAGTTGTAAAATTCTGGCTTTCAAAAAATATTATTCTATTTTAAATTTCTTTTGAATTGTACTTTACAATCATATTTTTTAATAAAAAGTTAAGACGTAATAAATCTGGTGTAATATCCTATACAATGATCCATTTCCGATTTATACTGTTTACATAGGGTAATTATATATTTATATATAATTACCCTATGTAAACATATAAATAATAACGTATTATAATAAGCATATATTATAGTTTTATATAGGGTAATTCTAGGTTAGATGGTCATAGGAAAGAGATGGCCATATTGCGGAAGATGCAGTTTTACAGGAAGCAGCTTAACTTGTTTATCAATTTGGGCAAATCTTTACTTTTCGTTACAGCAAAAATTATATCAAATTTTAATTTTATTTAGGGATCAAATATATTTTGTAAATTAGGTATTTTGTTGTCGTTAAATCCGTAGGTTATGTTTTTTTCCAATTAGCTAGACCTTTAAGGAGTATAAATCCAATCGTTGTTTCTGAGTGAAAAGCAAAGTAATAAGTGGTGGAATGACGTTATAAATTCGCTGGCCATCTCATCTCCAACTTTAGGAGAGATGACCACATAAAATCAAGTATTAGCTTCTTATTTATGCTTATAGATATATCACGGATCGTAGGGTAAAGAGTTTGGAAATTGGTAAAAAGTGGTTGGAAAATAGGATGTATTTTTAGTAAATTCGCATTTATCATGAAGTTTGTTATTTTCAAAAAAAAATTTAGTTAAAAAATCTTTGGTTTCTTACGTTTCGAAATTATAAAATGAAAGAAAATAAAAATAAATCCGTAGTTTTTTATTATAATATTGAAACCACGGTTTAAATTAAAATTTTTTGAAGAACTGTACAAAAATCGCACATATTTAACTATATATATATATATATATATATATATTATATGCGTCATTTGCGTCATTTGATGAATCAATTTGATACTATATTCTACGTAGTAACACTGAAGCCAAACACTTTATTAAAGTTTCGCGTGGTTTTAGTTCCATGCAAGAACTCATATTTCTTGGTACTGCGAATTTCTGGCCACTTAACTTTAAAAAAAAAATCTATTTTACATAAAATTTCAGGGTGCTAAGAAACTTTTCTCTGACAGCCCTAACTGTTTTAGAGAAAGTATCCATAAAATCCAAATTACCATAAGAAACATCTTAAACCCTGCATAATGTTAAACCTGCTTCATGCTATTGAACTTACAAAGTAGTCAAAAAAATTACTTTCCATTTCTCAAGCTGTGACAATTGAAAAAAAATCAACTCATATTTAATATATCAGTGCAAATAATAAAATTATTTTAAATTTTATAAAAAATTATAGCAGACAATACAGATTTTTAAAATGTAATATTAACGTAATATTTAACGTAAAAGGAACTAGAGGAAAACGACAATTTTTTTAGGCAACGCCTGAAGCGCGTTTGTAATTTTTTAATTAGCTGACTTTTATTTTTATAAAATGATCTAATTTTTCTCAAAAAATGCTATAATTTTCGATAGTTGATCAAAGATATGTAAAAAAAGAAACTTTTGAAGCATTCTTATTTTTAAACACTTCAATTTTGCGTTCCAAAAAATCTGATTTCTAAAACTTTAATTATTTTTAAAAATTCTGTCTTTTTGTCTTATTTTGTTAATATGTAAATGTATATTCTTTTATACTAATTAATTAGCATATTTAAGGTCAACCCTTTAAACTATGATGAAAATCGACTGAAATTTCCATAATAACTTTTATTCTAGTGGTAGAAGTTTCATGTAATAAAATGCGATAATTTGTTCAACAGGCTAAATAATTTGTACCGACGAATCAGACACGTAAGTTACAAATCAGATACGAAAATATGTTTTCTTTAGATTCTTAATTTTTAAAATGTAAGGAGTAAACGTAATATGAAAATATTGTCCCGATATATCGGTTAATCTGGTGTGTAGTCGAAAATTAAACTCCTGAAAGTTAATATTACTTTTTATGTATTTTGTCAGGATTCTAGATCTGCATAAGTGAACACAAAAAATCTACTAGCAATTTATAATTGCTCATGTAATTTATAATATTATAATCTTTTTGACAAAGATAATTTCACATAAAAGGTAATTTTTATAAATAATTATTATTATTTTTTCAATTATCGAAAATCTACTATAGATAGTCAAAAATTTTTTTTGATTAAGTTGTAAACTTTTTTGTATCATACTAAACTGCGTAATTTTAAATGGCGAAATCCAAAATGTAAATAAAATTGATCAAATGGTTATCGAGAATTTTAAATAAGGCTCATTTCTAAATTTTCATTTTTCCAGAATTATTCGACCGATTTTGTACAAATTTCGTATTTTATCATTCAAAACTGCATATTTTTAAAATGATTTAATTTTTATGCCTAAAAATCTGAAGCATTTTCGACCATTATTAAATTAAATAATAAAAAAAAATAATTATAAAAAATTATTTTTTACATTCATTGTTCCAAAAAATTATTTTTTTTGGAACAATGTGTTTTATATTTGTAAACTAAAATTTTTTGATTCGCTTAAGCAATTAATAGTGGAATTTTGAAAATTTTTTTTCTTCACTAAGTAGTTTACAAAGTATGGCAAAATACTTAAAAGGTTAAATCAACATTAAATTGCTTAAAGTTTTGACCTCTCCCCAAAGTAAGCTATAGGGACGACAATTTCAAGATTGAAAACAACCTAATATTTAAAGGATAAAGAATTCAAAACCATCTTTTAAAAGGTATGCTTATTCAAAGAAAGTAAGCCTGATTTCGTAATTTTAAATATCATCTGTTCAAATGAAGTAGTATACTTAAAGTCGGACCGATGAACTACGAAGATTTCACACTTCTGAAATCCTAATCATTACATCAAATGTTTTAAAGGTGTTCCATTTTTTATTATGCGTTTGTTGTTGTTATATGCCAATTGCTAATATCAGCAATCCTGCAATGGGAACCCAAGCGAATTTTTAAGACAGAGGATGGGTTTCTTGTTTTTCCGTGGAGCCATCTATAGCCAAGAATACGACTTCAGCCACACATGCGTCGAAACCCGTTTTACAGAGAGGAATTCATGCTCTATTCATTTATGTCCATTCATGCTCTATTCATTTATCCACAGATCGTAATTTGGATCTGCACCAGAGAGCAATCAATCTCCGATCAAGTACCTTCAGAAGTATTGATTTGTTATGGGAACTTGGAGGACTTTGTGACATAGACTGATTTAACTTGCACCATTCCCCATTTAATACACAGGGACTCTTCGTCTATGGGATTCAAGCTCACGCTCTCGGGTACACGAGCTTAACATCCTACTAGCCAGGCTATCCCGGCTCTTTATTATGCTTACTGAGCATAATATACTCTAACTACGATATCTGAATAACTTGAATGAGTACAACTCTAAAAATAAGCCTTTTTAAAAAGTATCGACTAATTACATTTTGGGGGAAAAAACAATTTAAAATGCTAAAACGATTTGATACAAACAAATCCTAAAATGTCTGAAATCGGAGCTTCCTTAAAAAATTTTAGAACGCCATAAAGAAAAAAAAAAATCAAATTATTTAGTTTTTTTTTTTTTAAAATTGTTGTTAAATTCCTGTTTATTCCTGACGTTAAAGATAACTTACGGCAGTTTAGTTATAGAAATTGGTTTTTGAAAAACTATGTTTCATTTTTTGATGGAAAACTGTGATATCCATCAAATCTAAATTGATTACATCATGTTATCTATAACTAAACAATTATATGTATTATGATTTACGTTAAGTTTTATTTGCAATAACATTTTAATCTTTTGCTTGCGTCAAATAGCATGATGAAGCCACTCTGGTCCACTTACTGTAAAAGCCGTAAGCAAAGGGTTAATTTGTTTTCGTAACACTGTGAAAACGCTGCTTAATTGAGCACATCATTGCGGATTTTTTTTTTCAAAATCAATCTCAGATCGATTTCTTTTTCTCTTGAAACTAGCATTATCAGTTGTTTTTCTAATTAAGCTTTTTTCCCAATTTATTTAAGACCAAAAAAGATTAGAAGATTAAGATAAAAAAAAGACGTATCTTATTTTTTTTTGTATATGTTATTATTTCTTTTAAACATTGTAAATAGCCCAGGTTTTGAACCTTCTTAAAACATAATTTAAAACAAAAAAAAAGAATACATAAAAGAAAGATATACACTTAATAGAAATTTTTTGAAATAAAAATTAATAAGATAAATAATAAGTTTAAATATACTTTAAATATTTATTATTTAAAAAACACGGGGAATCAAGAATGAAACGAGTTGTAATTCGTGAATGAAAACCAATTCGTATCAAATCCCTCATTATTAAAAGTACTTTTTAAAAGAAAAAAAAATTACTTAGAAATAAAAGCATAGAAACTTAAAAACTTTACTTAGAAAAGCCTGCATAAAAATAATTATAGGTTTCAGTGTTTTAACGAAAGCCTAAAAACGTTAATGGAAATTCAACTGCTTGTCTAAGAAAGATTTTTATTATTCTGTAATTTTTATTTATTTATTTATTTTTTTGAAGATTTAGCAGATAGGGCAGATTGTGTGTCTAATTTAAAACTTCTGATGCTAGTATTTTAAAAATTTTCTTATCTTTTTGTTTACGAAGCTTCACTTTTCGCAGTATTCCTATTTCAAAGATTCACACTGATTTACATTTGCTTCACTGTTTTTTGGAACAGTTGTTATGTATGACTGAAAACGAGAACCAATAATGAGTATTTTAACCCTTTATTTACCAAATTATTAAAAAAATAACAAAAATGTTCGAAACTTTCTTGCTCTATTAAAAAATGCCTATTCTACACTTTGACAAACAATTCAACTTTGACAACAAACTTTATTCATTTTCTTACAATGACTTTTTTTATAAAATTTTTAATTACGGGGTTACACCACATTATAGAATTTTAATTAAAGTTGAATATTTAATTCTTCGTATTATAACTAGTTGAAAATGTTAATGTATCAATAAAAAATATGAAATACTTACTTGCAAAATTAATCGAATTTGAAAGTTGAGAAATGAGAAATGAAATTGAGGAATCATGAATAGGGCAGCCTCAAACGAAATATCAACAACTAAATAGTTACATAGATGATGATACTTCAACTTCAAAAATTAAATCAACTTCAACTTCAAGTAATCGTGTGTAGAGAAGTGGTTGCTCAGGGGATAGAGCACTCGCCTTGAAATGAAGTGAACCAGGTTCGTGTCCCAGCGATGGCTGGTCGATACGAATTCCACACCCGGTTAGCACCGACCTCAGTGCTGACGTTAAATACCCTCAGTCGTAGAGCCTCTGACTGTCAGGCTAACCATGGGAGTTTTTCCTGGTTTTCCTTTTCATGTAACGCAAATGCAGGTTAGTTTCCTCAAAAAAGTCCTCCACGTAGGCAAAATTTCTCCCGATACTAGGTTCAGGAGTTTTCTTGTCTTCTGGAATAGGTTCAAAATTATATTTGAACATTTGTAGCCATAAATTCAGAATCGGGTGGGCTGTGCAACGACGGTAATAAAATAAAATAAAATCATCATGGGCTGTTAATTAGTAATGATCAACGAAAAGTCACAGGAGTAGACAAATACCGATAAGATATTTTGTTCCGTTTCAATGCTACACTGTAAAAAATTTCCAAAACTAATTTTAACTCGACAAAAATGTTTCCGAAAATCTCAGAAAATTTTATTTAATATCATGTTTTCAATCAATGGAGAAACATTTCTTTCATTTTCAAAAGTTGGAAACTGAATAGCATTGACGCCAATTCAGTTTTATAGTGTAGAGTTACTACCACTACAACTATTAACTAGTTTATAAGACACCTCTTTCCTATCTTGAGAGGTACCTTTTGATAGATGACAGTCTACATTGTTGGTAGCCTAGCTTCACAAGAGGTTTCCAAAGTATTAAGAAAAGCTTCAAGATATTAAAAAAGGAAGAAAAAGAGAATTCGATACTGCAAGAAATGGTTACAAATATTTCTGAAGTACTGCGAAATGTTTTTGAATATTACAGAAAGAGATTTCCGAAATATTAAGAAACGCTTCAAGATATTTAAAAAAAAAATTCCAATACTACAAGAAATGATTCAAAATATTTCTGAAGTACTGCAAAATGTTTCTGAATATTATAGAAAGAGGTTTCCGAAATACTCAGAAACGTTGTTATATTAGTGGCACTTAAAAGATCCGTCGGCCGATAAAGGGTTAAATCTCCTACCAGTATATTTAATTTCTAATTTTTGCTCTAACACATATTCGTATTTAATGAAATAGTGGAATGTTGGCAGTATATGACCTGGTGTTATGGTACAGAATGAACATTACTTTTTTTTTGTCAACGTTGTAAATAGACTTTCATTTTTTACAAACCATCATACAACACGCAATACGTTTTACATATTTTAATAAAATCATTTAAAATTCACATTTATACTCTATATGAATATTTTTAATATAAATATATATTATATGTTCTTTGTTATGGATTACATACTTGACAAATTTATGTTTTTAAAAAATCCGTGAAAGAAGCAAATTTCTCTAGAGGGTATTGATTTTAAGACTATATTGCACAAAATAACATTTCAGAGAAATAAATTATTCTGTAAAATTTGCCCATAATTAACTGAGCCGATTTTAAAGTTTCCCTTTTAAAAATATCTCTTCTATCTCTTTCAAAATTTATATGTTAAAATATGTTAAATAATCTTATATAGAAAGACTTTAAACAATCTTAGTCACCAAAATGTAAATGAATAAGATTTTCTTAAAATTTCCTTATTGATTGTAAAACTGATACAATTCAAAATTACTGACTTGTGTTACTGAATTCTGAATGTTATTAAAACAGCGGTAGGATTTTTTTTTTGAGGATAAAAGGAACAACTAGGGAAAAAATATTTTTTGATATTTTGTATATTTTAAATTTGTTTTAATAAATTTATTTAATTTTCGTTCCAAAAATTTTTGGAACTTGGAATTGTCACGCTTTTTGGAATTTGGAAACTTTTGGAATGTTCAATTGGGATTTTGGTCCGTTAAAAATTTTTTTCCCTAAATAAATCAAATAAATAACTAAAAACTGAACGATTATTTTGTAGTTCTATTGTAGAATAGTAAAAAATTCCCAAAATAAAATACCAAGATGGTAATAGTTTTTACTAAAAAGGTAAAAATTTATGCTGGACGAAGCTAATGTTTAAATTTAAGAAATTTCCCTGATTTTTGAGGTTTCTAATTATTGATCCAGAATAGTATTTAAATAATAAAATTTTGCGTTTTTCTTATCTTTTTTTCTGTACCATTTTAATATATATATATATATATTTAAATTAAACTTAATTGCAGATGCACAATTGTTTTCGTGTCGTCAAAACATTTACGATAGCTATTTAAGCAACGTTAATTGAAATTATAAATTTGTTTTGAAAGTTTAAGTAGTCATTTTTGCTGAAATAAAATTTGTGCTTGCTGAACTAAACTAAATTAAAATAATGCAATAACTAATAACTTAATAATGCAATACAATATGTCTAATGCCACGATATGGTTACCTTGTTTAGTAAAAAGAGTTCGAAATTAAAAGCACTGTTTGTTTTAGGCCAAATTGATGGCCCACTCTCCCTTAATATCTGCAAATAATAAATTACGTGTTATATTACACTTACAATGTAAGCACACAGGACAAAAAATTAGTCACCCTAAGAAAAATCATAAACATCATTTAATAACGCGCAACGCCACCTATGGATTTGATAACCACCTGGATTCGATTAGGAAGTGAGTCCACTAGGTTTTGCAGGTTCGTTGAATCCATTTTAAGAAACTCGCTGAGGTCGTGCAAAGTCACGCTATTTTTGATTGCGCTGAGGTCGCAATTTGTTCGTGAAAATCCACCAAATTGCGAGGGTGCGGATTTCGTCGTTTCACCTGTTGTTTCAACATGTCCCACATAGCTCAGGTGATTTTGCAGGCACTTTAAGTTGTAATTGTGTGTGCGAGTCTTCATAAAACCAGTCATATATTCTTCCAGCCAGATGAACTTTGCTGTTAACTATTGACAGCATACTCTTCGTGAAGATGTTGGATGAAAGGCAACACTTGATCATCCAGAATGTTCAAATAAATATGTTGTTTCATGTTAGTGGCTACCTCAGTGAGGAGGCTCAATCCATAATAAGAAAAACATCTTCAAGACATGACATACCCACCTCCTGTTTGAACCTGACCTTGCACACAATCAGGATGAAATGCTTCATCTGGTCTTCGGTGCACTCGACGACGTGTGCCATTTGAATAAAGACAAAAGCGTGATTCATCAGACAATATTACATTCCGCCAGTCAGCAACTGTCTACGTTCAGTGACTTCTAGTTCACTGAAGTCGCGCAGCTTTATACGCTTGTGTGAGCAATGGCCTCTTACGAGGAGTTCGATTCCAAATTTTCATTGCATGCAATTTCCGTCGCAATGTTCTCTCACTTGTTGGGTCAACAGGTTGGGCTGGACCTTCATTCACTAACTGAAGCAATTCCTGTCGGGTATGGAAGTGATTTTGATTGACAAGTTGTGAAACATGTTTCCAGTCCCTTTCATGCAGGATCTTTTTCCGACCACAAATCTGACGTCGTCTTTCGTGACCACGTGTATTACACTACTGCTTGAAGACACGTTAAACAGTCTGCATCGAAACAGCAACAAATTCATTCCCTGTATGACAATTTGAACGGCCAAAAAACAATTACCCCTTTTTGTCTCTCTGTCACATCCTTGCTCTTACCCATATTTACACACAATTTCCGCTTAAAACAAAAATATCTTACTGATGGCTACTTGCCTTTGACTACGTTGAGGCAGTGCGCACGCAGTTTAACACGAAACTTGACCACTGCGTCATCTAACGAAACCTAACAATTTATTGGTTCTATCGCACTAGTGTGATTAATTTTTTCTCCGGTGAGTTAATATTAGTTAGACTACGCACTGTAAAAAATGGATACTCAAATTTCACGAAACTTTTCACTCTTTAGATGAAACAATTTCTTGATATATGCTCCGGGCAAAAATTTTGTCCAAGTGACGACGGGTTAACTATCGTCACTTCTTCTTCTTCAAAAAAAAAAAAAAAAAAATGAATATAATCAAAATTAAAGAAATATTTTGTCATTCTATTTTTTAAAAAAAAAGAAAAGCAACCTTGTAGTCCCTAATATATTTTACTTTTCTAATAATTACTTTATCGTGGGCACAATATAGATGGATTAATGTCACCCAAACAACACAAGAAAGACTAATAGAACAGAGAGATAAATTTCACCGAGGGCTGAAGCGGGATTCAAACCCACGATCTACCTGGTACTAGGCCAACTCTGTGACCACCATACAGATAGCTTGGCTTTATCATAATTTTATTTTTTATCGTCTAGTTTTCATTCTTATTTCAAAATTCTAGTTAACAATCTCTCACAATGCTCTACGATGAGGTTCCGTAATAAAGAAAACATTTTCGTCATATATTTAAGAGTTCACGTTTCATCACAAATCCTGTGATTTCGTGACGAAATGATTCTTAATATTACCAAAATACAGTTCAAGAATTGCTGAATCGTCAAGTGTGAGAGTAATAGAGAGAGAGAAACCAGATTAAATTACTAACTCTAAATGATTCTTAATAAGATTAAGAAAAAACTCAGAAAATTTTAATTAAATATCAAAGCAATAACAGTCTAAAGATGTTCTTTAATTTAGTAGCTATATCACTCTAAAGTGCTAATTATTGTTCAAAATATGAGATTTGTTTGCACAATTCGTCAGTTTAGGCCAGTTGAGCTCATGACCATAGTTGTGCTGAACAATATTAACTAAACTATGAGGATTGTATAGAGATGTTCAATATTTCTATTCGATTGAATTGAAATAAAACAATTTCCATGCCAGTGTTACAAAATTATACCTTTTCGGCCACGCGTTCGGAGTATAAAATAATATTAAAAAAAAGAGAGAAATTTAAGACGAAGAAAAAAAAAACTTCATTGGCTCATTTTCAGGTTTTTTGATCATGAAAAAATCATCAACACTTTTAACGCTTTATTTAAGACACGCGTTGTCAACAGTGGAGAAAAAAGGTGAAAATCCTTATGAGCTGTTGAGCTTGAAGTAAGAATGATCGGAAGACAAGTTTCTAAAGGAGTCAAATCATCTAGTTTAATAGACAAGCCTACCATAACCAAACACATTTCTGCAAGAATTACCTTCTTACTTTATGAAACCCTGCGGGTCTGGCACTATACTTAACAATGATTAAGTTCGCAGTCAAGTTTCACGGTTTCCTGTCATTAAAGAAATGATGATAAAACTAGATACTTACTTGACTCATTGGCAAAGTAACAAGCATCCGAAAGACACATTTACCACCCTCATGGTTAGCCCACACGTGCAATATAATATTCACTTACAAGTATTTGGAACTGTATTTATTTTTTTTTTCCATCTCTTTCGTGTTCATTAACTTCAAGTGAAACTCTTCAAAGTAAAGAAAGCATTTTGAAAACCGCAATATAATTTTGTGGGTGTAGAAAGTTGTTGAAAAGTGACCTCGTGAGCAATATCACCTCCCCTATACCTTTATTATTTAACAGCATTATGATAGAAATAACGAGCTACCTTATGTAAGAATAGTCAAAAATATATTTCATAAATCAATTCGATGACAGCAAATTTAACGGTCTTGTATTTATATTACTCTTTTTAAAAATAAAATGAGCACAGTTATATATGTTTTTGTTTATGAATTCCAATAACTAATTTAGGGGAAAATATTTTATATAATGTTTATTATATTCTGGTATAACGTTGCCTTTATTATTATTCAAAAATAATTTTTAGAGAGTAATTTCATTCTTCTATGAATTTTTGAGGAGGGAAATTTAAAATTGAAGAATTAACTTTAAAATGAAAATTATGTTTGTAAATTACCGCCATTTTGTAACACGTATTAGCTATGTATTGTCAACACTCCAGAGTTAATGATTGAATATTTTACCCAAAACACATTATGTCACAATATCTCCATATTTTTACTTTTTTTTTCTCCATATTTTTACTTACCTCCCCCCTTTTTTTTTTAAAAAAAAAAACTTGACTATTATGAAGTTTTTAGCTGTTATTGACTCAGTTTTGTTAAGAAGTTTAAATTTATTTGTATCTCTCTGCTATCATTGTGATTTAAAACAGAAAAAAAACTAAAGTTGCTAACTTATGAAAAAATTACACTAAAAGGATGTCTACAATAGCCCCACCACCATGTATTTACACTAGCCCTACGAAGACATATGCTCCTAATACTAATTACTTGAAACCAAGCAGAATAAAATTTAATATTTGGATTGGTATTAAACCGTATCATTTATACCATACTATAACCTTTTGAAATTCTGCAAATAAAATTTGTCAATAAAAGAGTAAAGAAAAAATTTGAAAGTTACTTTAGCACCTTAAAAATCTTCCATTTACAAGTTTTTACTAAAGTATTTAAAGTGTGATTGTGCAATTACACATGGAAGTGTACACCAGAGTTGCCAATTTACGATATCTCACAAAGGAGGTTCGACCAATAAAGAGTTATTCAAGATGTCCAATTTTGTCTCATGTCCACATTAGCACTTTCTCCTCTATGCTCTCCTAAAACCAACCTGAAATATGTAATTAATCAAAATTTCAAGTTTTGAAGCTAATTTCTTATTCATATTTCTTACTTATATTCATATAAAAATCCCAAAAATTAATTTTGAAGGAAAAAAAAAAGGTTCTTTATGAGATATGGTTTAGATAAGCTTTATTAAATTATGGAACTTAGTAAACTAGATATAATTTAAATTTCGTTTTAGGAGGTTCGACCAATAAATAGAAGACTTCAAATATCTAAACTAGCTAGATAGCTGATTTCGTTTTATTTTAAACCTTTAAAATGGGAATTTTTCAATTTAAAATGTATTTATTAAACACATTACTTTTTCTCAAATAAAATTTTTGACTAATTTTCATGTTTCATATTTTCAAATCTAATTCGTGTAGTTTAAGGCTCAAATTTAAATTAAGAGTCAATTAAGAGTTTTTAATTCATTTCCTGCTGAAATTTCATTAAGACACATTTTTATAAATCTTAATGAATTCATTGTAATCAACATCACTGGTCAAAAATTAATGATTGGCAATCTATTAATTTCTTACATTTTAATAACGAGGGTATTTTAACTATCAAGTTTAATTTGTTCTTAATGATTGCGCTTTAATAAACAAATTTAAAAATTAAAAGGAACTTTTTTTTAAAAAAAAGTAGTTTACACGTAGAATAGACAAGTAGTTTTATTTCCTACTATTTAAAATTGATTTTATTAAGAATTAATTTAAATTAGTTAGTATTGACAAAAATAATTATAAAAATAATTATAACTATTTCTAAAAAAAGGTTTAAGGCACAAACGGTTGCTTAAGGTTTAAGGCACAAATGTTCTCTTTTTTATTTATTTGATGAGACAATTTATGATATACTATTACGTAGACAAAGCATTTAAAAAAAGAATATAAATTAAACACATCTTTTTTATGACAATTAAAAAAATACTTTATTAAAATTTCTCATAAAAAAGCAAAACCAAAACAAGAATAAATTAATATGACGATTTAAAATTCTTATTTCAATGTCAATATAAATGAAGACACTGACAATTCGTACTTATTATTTGAAATGAATAATCATTTTATTTATATTTCTTTCTTCAATTTGAAAGACGTGTTCCCCCGTGCATGACAAATGTTCTTTATTTATTTCAAAATAAAAGAATAAAGGGGCTGGTCAATCTTTATGAAATGGAGAACTTAAAGGTAGTATTCATCTTTCATCACATACTTTACTTTGAAAATAAACACGTCATTTGTTTTTGTTTTTTATACACCTGATTTTCTCTAGTATTCCCCTTACACATCTTCTTTTTTTCTAACTTTAATCTTCGCAAGCAAAGATTGAGAAAAAAAAAAAAGATTTTTGACGCTTGACAGAATCAGAGATCATCAGAACCCCCTCATTAAACTTGCACTGAAAAATTGTGCAAAAAAATTTCAGAAGGTAAGGGGGATTAGAACAAGCAAGATTGAAAAATAGGCCGTGATCTGGCGCCATGTGTCTGACAATTCGCTTTTCGATAGTCTTGTTAGCGAGCGCGAGATGGCATTAGTGTCGCAAGCCAAGCGTGACTGTTGCCATTGCCAGAAGACTAAATAATTGTTCATCATCGGGTTTGGCTGAATGGTTAACGCGACGGTGGAAACCACGCCTCTATGCATAACAACCGTCGTTAAAAGTGGTTTAGACTATGATACTTAAGATAGAATTTCTGAAGATATTAATCTTTTTCTTTTGTATTATAACTTTAAAAACAATTATTACTTTTCCCAGAAGCATTTCTGAATTGGATGGTACATTTATATTTATGTACATTTCAATGTATTGAAAATGTATTTTCCTGGAATACTATTATGCGCATAAATAAGTGAATAAAACGTAAAATTAAGTTAGTTTTTCGTTACTTGGTTGAGGAGAAAAAAAAAAGAAAAAAAGAAATAATAATAGAAAGATAACTTGCATCATATCCTTATTTTCTCTTCAAACTTTGAAAGAGTTATTTAAGTAAGCAGTAACTGAATCTCTTTTGTCCATCGCTATGAACGAGTTATGCATCAGGAAAGGTCTTACACTTACACTATGCAAATTAATGTGAAAAGTTGTTTTTTTTTATTTATATTTTATTTTTTTACTTTTTTAAAATTTGTTAAGTAAAGCAGTTCAAGTAAGAATAATCTGGCAATAAATTATTTTTATTGTCACTTCCAGAAAGAAAAATTTTTACAACATCATCAACAGAACATCAAATTTAAAAATTAGTTTTTCAAATAAACATTTTAGTTTAAACTATACAATTCGTTTTTCAAGTAAATAATAACTATATTAAAATGAAACTTACTAGTGAATAACTGTTTATGATAGAATAATTATGATTATGAATAATTATTGATTTGTGAATAATTATTAGGATTATGATATATATGATGTTGTTTAAAAAAATAAGCATAGAACACTGAAATATGACAGACTGAACAATCGAAATTAATTTCAAAAATCACTTCCGAGAGTTATGAAGAATGAAAAAAGAATCCCAAAACTAGATATTAACTATCATTCACGGATACGATATTGATTTAAAGCAGTGTAAAGTGTAAAAAATTCCAGATCAAATGAAAGTAAAAGAAAATGAAACAGCACTGAGGGTGTCTGCAGTTTTTACCGTAAAATAGATTTTTACCAGAACTTGTTACGGGACAAAAATCTTAAGTACTGTAATTTTTACAGAAATAATTACTGTAAAGTCACTGAATCACTATAATTAAATTAATATTACTGTAAAAAGTACGGTATAATATTTTACTGTAAATATTTATTTTAGGATAAAATGTCTTTTACCCAAAGTGCCGGTACTTTATACCATAATTTGATTACGGCATAATTGCGGTACGGTATGGTACTTTATACCGTCATTTGATTTCTACACTGTAAAAAAATTCATTTATAATAACGTTAAAAAGTTAAGTGTTAAAAGGCATGCGCTTGTCATTAATAATACTTAATAAGTCAGATAATATTACTTCTTAGTTGATAAGTACACCACATTTACTCAATCAATGTTGAAAAGCATTTAAGCTTATAATAATTGATTTTAAGCTTCCTTATTAATAATACTTAGTACTCGTTAGTTAATAATATAATTTCTGATTTTACAAAAGCTTATGAAGCTTTGTTATTAATGTGTTTTTTTTGAACAGATTAATAGTAGGTACATATATATATTTTAAGACATTCGGCCATGTAATATGTAAACTAATATGCTCAGCATAACCTATAGAAGACATATACCAATGTTTATCAAAGCAAAGTATGAATAAAAGCATAGTTACTTTGAAAAAAAGTAACCTTTTTTACTTGATCACCATTAATTTGCATAGTATAATAGAGAAAAAGAAAACTGCTGATACAAGTAATTGATGCTAAGTTTTCAAATTATACAACGAAATGCAATAAGGATACAACTATAAAAATGTGAAGAATTATCTATGTCATCTTATTATGTAATTTACACTACTGTTTTTGAAAATTGAAGAAGTTTTAAGAATTTAATGAAATTTATCCAGCATATTACTGATAATGTCTCAAATAAAAAATCAAATTTACCAAAAATTGAACGTATTTTGAGCATCCATAACGCATGAGAGCCTGCAGATTTTAAATGTAATCATGGGAAATGGTATTTTACACGGTTTCGACTTGATGCAAATGTTTAGTCTTGCTTTGTGTCCCATCAGTTGCACGAATAAATTACTGCCCCGAGGATATCCTAGTGAATCCTAGAATGGGTGATACACATGGAGAATAAGCATGCCATGAAAGAAGCGAAACCTGTTGTGCAATAAAGAAGGCTGGTGCAGTCTTAGAAACATGAACACGGGCATTATATCGCTGAAATGTAGGGCTTCGAATGCATCGCAGAATGGGAGGGACCTCTCGCTCTACAATTTCCCTCTGTTGAGGTTGCTCGGAATTCACACGAGATAGGATCGACAATTATACCCAATTGCTTCTCACATTATGATGCACAGACTTTTGGATAATACATTTCTGGTCGTACCCCTTTGTAATGTTTGACTCGTACTTTTACATCATTTTCTCCAGATTAAAGCGATATTCAGCGAAGGAAACAACTTTTTTTCACCAAGAAACTATACACCATGTGTTGTTGATTTCAAGACGGAGGTGCATGTGATTTAGCGGTTGAGGAATGCTGCATAGAGCAAACCTTGCACGCAGATGATGCTGCAGCTAGCAGCAACGAACCGTAGAGCTAGACAATAAAACACGTGTTGCGTTCCTTCAACGTCGTTCTAACACATGAGAAGACGCTGTACTGTCCGTCACAGCCATGCGGATGAGGTGTCCCATGATGTTGGGATAGTGCGTGTCCCACAGCAAAGTTTTTTGCTTGCTTGTTTCTTCGGCGTGTATTTCTTCTCAACGCGCATCGCTGTTGTGGCATTACACTGTGTGTAGGCTGCAATTTCTCGATATGAAAATCCATCCTCGCGCATATCGGCAATGCGACCTCGTGCAAACTCCACTAGGGGTTGATATTGCACTTTCCGTTATTTAAAAGGCATATTGACCACTAATTAATCGTTTACTGCAGACAAAAGAAGGCAAACTGATTTTAACGCATCTTTACATTACGCATCAACGCATGATGAAACAATCGATTGATAAGGAGCCAAACATCGTTTCCACGCATGTGTAATCACTGTGTTTTAAACATTTGAATGTCTTATCTTACTTCACATTTCATGTAAGTTGCGTTCAATTTGCACAATTCCTTCATGGTGTTGAAATTTTCCCAAACAAATCAAATTATCCGAAGCGTTTGTAACTAAGTTGGCGACTAAGTGGAGGAGTTAATTTTTTTTTCTAACAAAATAACCAAGCTTTGAAAACTATGCCCTATTATAGTTTTAGAAACAAAAATTTGCTTGCATGTAATTATTTTTCTGGGAGTACAGGTGTGAAATAATTGCTATTGTTTTCATAGAAAATATTATCAGTGAATTAGAGTTTTTATTTATTTAGAAAAGAAATATCTCGAATAAAAGAAATGACTTCAATAATTTTTTATTTGATTTATAATTTAAAGATTTAATCGAAACTTTTGCAAATCTTTTTGAGAAATCTATAAAATATAGACACTTTAAATGCCAAACCAAATAAATAAGAATTTAAAGTCTAAATTAACAAACTTAAAAGTCTGAGTTAATAAGTATTTAAGCATTAAATTATTCCCAGCGCATCACAACTAATTAGATAGCGAAAAAGCTTCCGTAAAAAAGTATGGTCAAAACTACTAGAATATAATTAAATTTACCATGTTTCTGGCTCTGTGGGAACATCAAAACGTTCATCAATTGATCAATTAACAAATATCAATCGATTGCTTTACGGTAAAATAAATAATAAAATTCGGTTTTATAATATGAGTTAAAATTTGGTAGATGTGGTAAAATTTGGTAATTTTATCATGTTTCCTTAGAGCATGGCATAAAATTATTTATTCCATTAATTTGATTAACTGTTTCGTATTTTTTACTAATAAGAACTATTTTTTTTTAAAACCAGAATTTACCATACTATAAATCATTACCATATAAAAGGAAAAATTACCAAATGTATGGTTTAAATACTGTATATTTCGGTTTTATTATTCAAAATTATGTTTTATTTATTTATTTATCAAAAATTTTATTCCTTTACAATATGGTAATTTTACCAGAATTTTTTTCCTAGGATATAAATAATGAAAAATTTTTCGCGAAAAAATAATAAATCGGCATTACATGAATTTTTTGATAAAAGTAAAATAAAATTAAATATTTTACCGGTGCTTATGTACTTATTTTGTGGAGAGAACGTATGGAGTTACGTTTTATATTTCATTCTTGAATTAATTAAAATTGTAATTTAATTATCTCCCTAAAATTGAATATTAAGAAATATCGTGAAAAAACTGATAAAATCGTAGAAAAAACTGATGAAAATTGAACTGATAAATGAAAAATGGCCATAGATTGTTTAATAAAACAGTTTTATTTTGATTTAGATCCTTATTTTAAATTGAATGACTTAATTTGTTAATCTTAAACGTAGATCACAATTTACAAACAACTAGAATAATTTATTTAAAAATATTAGTTTTTTATTTTAAACCGTGGGCTTAATTGTGTGAATTTTTTATTTTATTTAAGCTTTTATAAAAAATAAATAAGCTTTTTAAAATTCTAATTTCCCTGGCATTGTTCAATCTGTTTATTTCAAATTTTAATTTTGCCTCTTTAAATGACACAGTTTATTGGTTTGCAAAATATTATTATTAGACATAATGCATAATTTTTGTTCATTATTAAATTTAAATAATTATTTATAAAAAAATTAATTTTTGTGTGTAATCAGCTTTGAGTGAACTAGTGAAGCAACTGAGAGTAAATATTTTTAATTCCCACTAAAGTTTCAAGAATATAGTGAAAACGCAAAAGTGAAATAAAATAATGTCAAGAGGTTAAAATTGCGGCAAAACTCGTGACTAAGCATTTTAATTGTATTTTACAGATTGTGGTAACCCTTTATTATTTCTAAGGTCGAAATCAATGACAAAATTCTAGTTACATTTCGAATTAATTTTTCGAACTTTCGTTTACCTTAGAGAATTCTAGTGTTCTTTTTAACGGACTAGTTTATTTTTAAACGGATAAAAACCGATAAACCATGATTATTTTTACTAGCGATGTTCTTAAAATTTAAATTAAAGCTAAGTATGCTATTTCATGAAGACCATTTTCTCATAAAAAAGTTAGGCACTTTCTGGCTAAATATTGCCTTACTTTTTATTTAATGATCTATAAAATGACAAATAATGTCGAAAGATTTCTATAAAAATCACCGAAGAACGAAATGCAACTATTTAAATGCAACTATCTATTTCCGCTAAATAATTAAAATAGGACCACATGTGTGGTCCTTTGAATCGAAAATTTTAAAATCAATTTGCAACATTTTCTAATATCTGTAATCTTTTTACATTATTATATTTAAGAAAATAAATTCTTGTCTGATTGTACTGGTCTTTTCTTGCATTTTCATTAAATACTTCGTTATCTTCTTCTTCTTGTTATAAATGCATTAAAAATCAGACTCTTAGAATCGTTAGATTTTAAAATAAAATTAATTACATATATTCCTAAAAGCTTGCTTGCGGTTCCTTTATTCTATTTTTTACAGTAAAAAATATAAAGTAAAAGCACTATCTTTAGGTTGTTGCATCGTTTCTTTTCTTTTCGTTTTTCAGTTTTGGAAAATATTTAAAGAAGTAACAACAAATTTATAAGGAAAAGGACGGATTTATAATAAATAGGCTTTTAAAAGAAATGAAAGAGCATTCGAATATTAACAATCTAAATTAAACGATTTTATGTCAGAATTTCTCTTACTATAATATTTTAAAACTAAAGTGGTGATTAAAAGCTTAAGTTTTTCCCAGAAATTAATAAGATCAGGTAATTAATTAATAATTAATTAATTAATTAGTCCAGCATCAACCATGCCTTGCAATTTTAAACCTGTGATAATTATTTAATTGCCAAAAATACCAGGCCGTGCATATGGGCTGCCGGGCAGACCCAGCCTCTACCAATCAAAAAAATGCTCATTTTCCATTTTTTCCCCCTCGGCATGGATAATCTTACTCAGTGAGTTAAGCCTAAGCTTACTTCTTTTAAAAAATACAGATCTAAGCAATTTATTATAATAATAGTTAAGAAAACCAACCAGCTTGCTTATAATTTTCTGACATTGCATTTTACATAGTTTCACATTTTAATTATTCATGGTTTTATATATCAATTTGAATACGAAACAAAGAAAAAAAATAGAGAATACTATTCTCTTTCATACCATTTAATAATTTGAAGTCTTCTTTAATTTATGTAATTGATCTATAAACGCCAAAATAACGTCAAAACATGGCAATAATTGCGCGTTGCACTATATTATATCATAGCTGTACCATTCTCTTTGACACTGTATTATAGCTGCATTCTTCAGATTTTATTTTTAAATTTAAAATGGAAGTAAAATTTATGTGTTTTAATTTAATTCTTAGAATTTAAATTTTTTACTTTAATATTATTTTCACTACCCCAGATGTAAGTAATTTAAACATATACATAAATGTATGATAGTGAGTTCAAAATCTGGTGATAAGAAAAATTTCTGCTTACAATTATAATTCAATTGCAAATTTTTTATCAATCGGGAAAAACATCCTTCAAAAGATTATTAGTTGACAAGAATGCTGCATAGAATATTACGAGCATTACTACTATTTTGTCACTAGTAAAAAAAATGTCGCTGGTTCAAAATCAGGTAAATTAATTGAGTGAGGTTCGATAAATTGTTTTATTGCAAATGAATAGCAGACCCACTGTTATGTGAACAAAAGTTGAGTCTTGAATTACGAAATAAAACTAATGAATAGAGTTATCATTTGATTGGTGAAAATAACAGTGTCTCATTTACACGCTTTAAATCGATAAATTTTTTACTGTCTTTGAGCAAAGCATTACATAAACTATTTCTCTCTTTTCAAAAAAATTGTTATTGGAATTGTCTACGCAATATATTGCTAATTGTTTATGCATAATATTGCTTATTCTGGTAAAAAATTATCCCATTACCTATTTAAGACAATTCTTGTGAAAATAACAGAATTTTGGTAATAAAACCAAAATATACGGTATTTAAACCATTCATTTGGTAAATTTTCCGTTCATATGATAACGATTTCGCCAGAAATTCTGGTTTTCAAAATTATAGCTCTTATTACTACACATTTAGTAAGAATACAAAACTGAAAAATAAATTTAACCGAATAAAGGATTTTTGTACCATGCTCTATCATCATGATAAAATTACAACATTTACCAAAGTTTAACACATATTATAAAACAGTATTTTATTGTTAATTTTACCAAAATAATTACCAAAGCGCTTCGGTAAAAATTACCGTGCTTTTTGGAGTTTCCATAAGAGACAAAAACACGGTAAGTTTTTTCGTATTCTAGTAGTTTTTATCCTATTTTTTTTTCCCTCTATGAGGTAATTCGGCTTTATATCCCATGTTATATGTTCAATTCAAAAAATCAACTCTGCACTTAATTTAAATTTAAATAATGTTGGATTTTGATAATTTTATTTAAGCTAATAAATATTTTATGCATCTAACTAATTTAAATCAAGTGATAAAATAGTAAAAATATTAGTATTCTAAATGAGTATATGATATGCTAAAGGAGTACACTTAAAAGTAAATGGTTATTACCCATTAAAGATACAATACAAGATAAAAATAGTTTGAACAATAACCTTGATAAGATAGAATAGAATAAAACATACAAAGTATCTTGACTTTCCTCAGTGTAGAAGCAATGAAATCATCCGATTATATTCTTAAGTATTAAGAGAATATCTTTCTCCATAAATACATTGTTCGAATAGCACGTTGTATGTGTTAAAACTGATAAGATCTTAACTGACAGGTGCAAAAGTGAGTCAAGGATTCTACTTTATCAGGAGAGCAAAAACTCATACTGTTTCAGTCATTTAAATTTTTGAAATTGTTTTTGTTGTAATTCATTTATATTTTATGACCGGCGTTGAACATCCGGCCCAATTTTGGCTTTATGCCTACTAATGTTCAACTCCGTAACCTTGTAATCTTAAGCCCAATCCACAAGACAGGGGAACTCCTGGATCAAGTAATGGGTGAAATTTGACTTCGTGGAGGACTTTTTGATGGAACTAACCCGCATTTGCGTTACATCGAGAGGAAAACCACGAAAATTTCTTACGGTTAGCCTGACGGAGAGGGGACTCTAATCCATGATCCGTCTACCATTGAGAATATTTTTCGTCAGCAATGTGGTTGGTGCGATCTGGACGAGGATTTCGTGTCTACCGGCCTTCGCTGGGATATGGACCCGATGCACCTCATTGGAAGGCGAACGCCCTTTCCTCCGAGCCACCACGGCTCTTGTTGTAAATTAGTAAAAGTGATAAAATTTAGTCTCTTAATAAATTTGGGGAAAAAATTTTTAAGCTTAGTATATATTTTTGTATTTCTATTTTAGGCATTATTTTACACAGAAATTTAAAAAAAAAGAAGGTATAAAAAGAAAAACATTTTAAAGAGACATATTTCATTCTCGTGTTCGAATGAAATTTTAAACTGAAAAAAGAAATTTGCGATTTAGCAATTTTTAATATTGTTTCTTTTTAATTCACACAGTCCTAATTTTAAATAAGCCGTGCAAAATTTAATTTATAACCTATTCTTAAGTATAATATAAATTCATTATACAAAAATAAGTGTCTGTCTTTCCAAAATGGCAAATTTATCTTTTATTCAACGTTTTTTCAACAATGAATTTATTTATTTTCCTTGGATGGTAGTTTTCCGTGAGGAAAATATTGCTCATTCTTCATATACCACAAATTATATGGTGAGAAAGGAATGATACGAGAAAAGATACATTAATTGATTTTATTTTAATTATACAACTTATATTACATGTATTGTTAAATATACTGTGTTCACTGGGAAAAAAAGTATGGTCAAAACTACCAGATTGTGGTAAAATTTACCGCGTTTCTGGCTCTAAGGGAAAACACCAAAAAACTCGGTAATTTTACCAAAGTGCTTTGATAATGATTTTCGTAAAATTATCAATAAATTATGGTTTTATAATATGTAACAAAATTTGGTAAATGGGTTAAAATTTGGTAATTTAATAATAATACCTAGGACTTGACATGAAAACCATTTATTCGGTTAAATTTACTTTTCAGTTTGGTATTTTTTACTAAATATGTGGTGATACGAACTATAATTTTGAAAACCACAATTGCCGGTAAACTGTTTCATATGAACGGAAAAATAACTAAACGAATGGTTTTAATACCGTATATTTTGGTTTTATTAACCAGAACATTAAATTTTTTTAAAGAAAAAGTTCAACGGATTCAATTTTTATGACCAACTCTTAATGTAAATAAGAAATTATTGATTGAAAATTTAAAAAAAAAAAATCAATTTTGAATGTGCACCATAATAAGATAAACAAAATCTTTGAAAACCAATACAATACTTTTTTTTACAAAAATTGCATGAAAGTAGGTACAACTTCTACCTTAAAAAATACCCGACTTCCTTTGAGCTTCAGGAATTATCAAAAAGTTTTAAGATACTGAATTTATTTATTATTTTAAGCAGTTCATTTGTAGGTGGATGTTCCATATTTTCCTTAATTTGTGGAAATAAAAACCAGATGCTACTAAAACAACCCAATCATTTCCAAATAATAAAAACGATAATGAGCTGTTAATGTGGTTAAATGAAATGTGGCATATCTTTGCGCAGCTGCTTAGAAATTTCTCAATCTACATTATGAAAAGAAAGATTTATCTAAAAACGTAGGTTCATTTTTTCTTTAAGCACAAGTAACTGTATATTAACTGTTGTTTCAATAAAGCAGGACAGAAAACGCTGTTACATATATTTATGAAGCTTTAACACTTACTTGATTTATAATCCTTTCTCTTGGTCTTTTTTTAGATCAATAAAGTCATCATATTTCAGCATGATTAAAATCACTTGCGCATTTTAAATCATAAATTTTCTCCTCAAAACATTCAAAATATTGCTTGCTGTACGTAGTCTAAAACTTTAGAACTTGTCATTATTAAGAGTTGCGCTTTTGTGTCATCAATAAGTTAATTTTACTTTAAGGAATATTGCATGTATGCATCCCAAGTATATGATTATTGTTTTAGATTATATTGTAAAAAAAAACTGCAAAAAAACTAGGTAAATCTTTAACCAGTATTTGGCAATCTTTCTCTGAGTATTTGGTATAATCTTTCTCACGCATTTCAAAATCCATCAAATACGCTCTGCGATAAAGAAAGCAAAAGCGTCATAAAAAATAATTCTGTTATAACAATTATTTCCAGAAAAAAAAAGAGACGGGAAATTTTTACTCTATCCTCATCTTTAGTGTTAGTCCTTACATGGATGCTACGTCTTATAATATCTAAAGAAAATCTGTCTTAATTTATCTTAAAATATGTTTACAAGAATAAAAAATATAATCATCTGGAGTCACTATTAACTATGATATTTCCTACATTTGGGTTAATACGGGGTGTAGTTTGGCCTAAATATTTATACTGTTGGATTGCACCTTATCTTTACCAACATAACACTTATATCTGAACTGCATTGTAGGTTAGTGTCAGATTTCTATTATTGAGGGTAAAAAAAATACAACACTTTTTCACAACAAGCATACAATACGCAAAGATCCACGTTTTCTATTTCTTATAAAAATATGCGCATGGGAAAGAGATGTTTTGAGTGGAATTGAAAGTATTTTAGTACTACTCAAATACTACTCTTCAAAAGTTTGAAATTTCTAGGAGGGAGCATTTTATTGAAAAGCAGCCTAACAGTTTTTACCTTTATAGAGTAACATAAAGACAATTGTTATTTTTAATTCAGTGTTTAATATTATAAAAATAAATAAGTTAATGAAAAATGACCAAACCCAACATATTTAAGGACGAAACTTAGTAGAAGCGGTGAGGTCATCCAGTCAACAGGAAATGAGGATTTTAAAAATGTTCTGATTAGTTGTTTTAAGTTTAAAATTTAATGTTTTTCATCCAGTTTCACGTTTTTTTCAGGTTTAAAAATGTAAGTTAAATTTTTCTAAAATATTGAGCACCAGATATAATTTTTTAGATGCCAACGCGATCAGGAACTCAGAATTTGTTCTTACCGAAGCATTTATAATTAGGATATTTTATTTTATTTTATAGCCATCGTTGAACAGCAGACCCAATTTTGGGTTTACGACTACTAATGTTCAGCGCCGTAGCCTTGTCATTTTGAACCCAATCCAGAAAACAAGAGAACTCCTGGATCTAGTATTGGGAGAAATTTGCCTTCGTGGAGGACTTTTTAATAGAACCACATGGAATTTTTCATGAAAATTCTTGGAAATTTCACGGAATTTTCATGGAGAAGAAGACCACGAGAACCTCCCACGGTTAGAATGACGGCAAGGGGATTCTAACCCACTACATGAAGATAGTGTGACCATCTTTTCTTAAGTAGTTATTTATCACAAGTCAGGACTTCGTGGAGGTCTTTTTAATAGAACTACATGGAATTTTTCATGAAAATTCTTGGAAATTTCATGGAATTTTCATGGAGAAGAAGACCACGAGAACCTCCCACGGTTAGAATGACGGCAAGGGGATTCTAACCCACTACATGAAGATAGTGTGACCATCTTTTCTTAAGTAGTTATTTATCACAAGTCAGGACTTCGTGGAGGTCTTTTTAATAGAACTACATGGAATTTTTCATGAAAATTCTTGGAAATTTCATGGAATTTTCATGGAGAAGAAGACCACGAGAAACTCCCACGGTTAGAATGACGGCAAGGGGATTCTAACCCACTACATGAAGCTAGTGTGACCATCTTTTCTTAAGTAGTTATTTATCACAAGTCAGTAAGGTATATCTACAGTCAAACTGAAATTAACCTCAATTTAAGCCTTACTGGAGAAAAATAATTGTAACATTTAAATTAAAATTCTAATTTGCAATAAAGCATTTTACTATATTAAGACATTTTGGACACATATTAATACACTTTGAAACCATTATTCATTTTGATTTAGTTGAAAAAATATATAAATAATTTCCACTCTACAAACATACTGAAAAACGCTGTTTTTTACTGAAAATTTTTATTGAATCAACGTTGTCAAGAAGCTGCTGCATTGACAAGCACAGAACCAATTTTAAGTTGAATCTATTTTAAATAACAGTTTTAATTTGATGTTTCAAATGGATAATACAGAAATTAGCATATGGCTTAGTTACATTTCCCTCACTAGAACAATGATTATTTCCCTCACTGGAGCAATGGATATTTCCCTCACTTTAGCAATGGATATTTCCCTCACCGGAGCAATGGATATTACTCTCACTGGAGCAATAAAGATTTCCTCCACTGGAGCAATGGATATTTCCCTCACTGTTACAATGGATATTTCACTGGAGTAATGGATATTTCTCTCACTGAAGCAATAAATATTTCCCTCACTGTAGCAATGGATATTTTTCACTTTAGCAATAAATATTTCCTCCACTGGAGTAATGGATATTTCCCTTACTGGAGAAATGGATATTTCCTTCACTGGAGCAATGGATATTTCCCTCACTGGAGCAATGGATATTTTCCTCACTTGAGCAATGAATATTTCCTTCACTGGAGCAATGGATACTTCCTTTGTAAAACAGAAGACGGCGCCGTTCATTGATGTTCTGTTTCAGTTTAATGTGTGACAAAAAATAAGTATACATTAAACTTTTTCTTTTTTTAAAATTCTTCGATATTAAAGCAATTTAAAGGTTTCATGTTAAATCTTTCGCTCGATATCGAAACCTATATTTATAAGAGTGTATCATTCTAATTTGGAAAATAAATAGCATCAAATGTGTTACATTTGTAACCAAATTATATTTCTTGCATTGGAAGTTGAATGAGGCCGGCGTTTACATGCCCACAGAAGTCTCACAAGGACTTGTGTTTGTTTATGCCCAATGCTGGCTAACTGAAATTATACGTAAGCAAAAGTTAAAAAACAGCATAGTTAATAAAATATTTTTACCTTTTGTTAAAATTCTGGAAATAAAATATGGAAATAAAAGAGTAAAGAAAAAATTTGAAAGTTGTTTTCGCACCTTAAAAACCTTCATTTACAAGTTTCTATGCGTCAAGTATTCAAGTATTCACAATGTGATTACGCAACTGCACATGGAAGTATAAGCCGGAATCACCAATTTACGATAAATCACAAGAAATTTTACCAATAAATAAAAAAGTTATTCAAGATGTCTCCATTGTTAAGAATTTCTCGAAAAAAATGGTTAAATGAAAATTTATTTAATAGTTATTTTACCAGAGTCAACAACAGTCTAAGAGCGAAACATAAAAAAGTATTAAAACTGTTAATTGTGAGAAAAGCTGTTTATTAACCTCTTTCACATGATTCCGTTAAACAACTAGAATTTCATCACACAAACCAGGCCCACTTGTTGAAGTCATTAAGTTGTATTTGGGTACAGATTATAGCTGAGAGGGCTAATCTTTAAATCTCATAACCGAGAGAAAAAATATCGTTGATACCACAATATTCTCAGATCCCTTCAACACATGAAAAATTTCCAGTAATCTGCACTCCCCAATTCGTGACCCTGGATTATTAAAATACGATACTCTCATTCACGCATAGATGTCAGCATCAAAAAGCTGCTTAGCACAAAAAAATAAAGTCTTTCCCATCTCTTACGGCAGGTGAAACAACCAGAGAAACGATTTAAATCACATTCTACTGCTCATTTGATAAAACACAACTCAACCACAACCTAATTCCAATGCCTTTTACCTAGCAAAAAGCATAGCTTCAATGTCCAGTTAAATTTCTTTTTATGGTTTTGAAATCATGCTAGTTATAAATGATTAAAGAACCGTACAGTTTTGTATTTATGTTAACCATATTAGTCGTGAAGAATTTCAAAACCATAAGGGAAAAAAATTTCTTTTTTACTTTAAACTTCACGATTAATTGGATGGGCAGACTGCTATTGGTTATTTGACCGTAATTTTAAAATGAAAATTCCTATAGTGTAACCCTAAGTCTACACTAGCCACTCTATAGAAGAACTTTTCGAACAGAAGTACACTTAAGACAGAATTTTATATAATAATATAGTGCATTGATTATTTAAAGGAAGTGAAAAGCATGTCTTTGTGTATCTTTTTGCAAAGTTATTTGAAATGAATTTGAGTAGTTGTATTACTTCAAACATCATTTCGTGAAAGAAACTTCTTCTGTCAATAGACATTGACTTAAATTACCTAATTATATTACGTCTGATTGGCAACAACCTGTTTAAATAATGTAGACATGTTGTTATATCTAATGATACTAATGAATTGGTTATGTAGCTTAAGACATATTTTCTTGATAACATCTTTGCACGATTTGGGAGAAAAGCTTAACTTCTTTGGGAATTAGTTGAGAAGAAGCAAAAATGATTTAGTAAAATTAAAGAAACTCGCTACAATTATAAAACTGAATATTTGAAATATATGTATGGCTGAATTATTATTAAATTCAGAGTTTTACGCTGCTTGCTACAATTATAAGAATTATAAGAAGCTTGCTACAAAGAAACTTGCTACAATTAAAATTGAATATTTGAAATATATGTATGGCTGAATTATTATTAAATTCAGGGTTTTATACTGGGAAAAAAGTATGGTCAATGCTATCTGAAAATGTTAAAATTTACTGTGTTTCCGCCTCTATGGAAACACCACAAAACTTGGTGATTTTTATCGAAGCGCTTTGGTAATGATTTTGGTAAAAGTAATAATAAAATACGGCCTTATAATATGCGATAAAATTCTGTAATTTTAGCATGATACCTTTGAGCATAGTATAAAAGCCATTCATTCGGTTACATTTACTTTTCAGTTCTTTTTTTTTTTTTTAATAAATGTGCTAAAATAAGAACTATGATTTTGGTTTCCGATAAACCGTTACCTAATGAATGGAAAAATTACTAATTGAATGGTTTAAATATCGTATGTTTTAGTTTTTATTTCCAGAATTATTATTATTATAATAACTCTTGATTATTATTATTGTAATAATAATAATTCTTGACTATTATTGTTATTATAATAATTCTTTCTTGTCATTATTATTATTTTAACAAGAAATGTCATTACCATACAGTACAGTAATTTTACGAGAATATTTTCTCCATATTCCAATTAGTTGAGCGAGCAGTTTTTAAAGATTATAAGCATAGTGTTCATCTAAAATTGTCGTGTCAAACTTAATAGAATAGTGAAGAGAATACATATAGAACTTCAACTTGCTTTGTAGAACTTGAGGAAATATTATATTTATTAAAATCTATTGTTTATAATGATACTTACTATATAAGGATTATATATTCTATAAAATGTTATTGAAGATTATTTTTAGAAATTATAATAGTTTTAATATGCCTAAAGAATAGTTTGTCATGATCTCTTTCATATGGATATAATGAACAATTTCTGAATCTTCTTTTTATCCAGTAAATTCAGACATCTTTAGAACTTAATTGTGATCTGAAGAATTTGCTGTTTTTGTCGATTTACCAAAAGTGAAATGTCAACATATTAGACATAATTTTTGGTTTATTAATTGCTACGCTAAATTCAAAAATCAGTTGGTTTTCAAAAATAGGAAAATATATTTTTTTAATTGCAATTTATTTTATTAGCGCAACGTTAATTAATTTGTATCAATTTAAATCTAGGTTAAAAGGGAAAAAGTTAGTTTATGAAGAGTTTGAGGCAATGATGAGTCACACCTTATCCAAAAATGACATTTTTTACATCAAACTGTCTTTAGTGTTGTTTTCATATAGGTACTTTACAAGTTTTCAGAAATATTACGAGGAAACAGCACAATATATCGAAACATATTATTGCCTAAATAGGATATGTAGCGTTTCGTAGCAAAACCTCTTTCCTGGAAAATTTTAACATGTGGTTTATATTTCTTCCCGTCCGTCATTTTTTTTTTGCGCATAATTTGAAGTTAAAATTTTTTATAATAATAAAAATTTTCAAATTTAATACATTAATTCTTTTAACTTTATTCGTGACATCTGAAGCAATTATAAGGTTTTAGCGATTATACATTAACGTAAGGAATTTAATACTTTATATTTGAAATCATTCCTATTATTATTATGATATTCAAGACTTACTTTGCTCAAGTAATAAGAACTAACAAAAGAAAAAAAAAGATTTTGTACTTTAAACTTGGAAAATTCAATATAAACACTTATAACAATAAAAATAGGATACTAGCAATAACAATTTTTTATTTGTGAGACCTTTAGTACCCCATATATTTGTTTGTTATTATCGTAGTTAAGGAATTCAAAAATTGCCACGACTTATATGCTCAAGCATTGGTGACTAAAATAAGAAGTCATAAGTTGCATACTATAACTTGAGAAGAATCAACATAAGCACAGTAAAGGGAATTACGTGTAAAAGAAGGCTATAAGGGATTTCAAATGCCATTATTGAAAAAAAAATTCATATTATCATTTCTAGTAATGTTAAATTTAGATTATGTTCCTTTTATATTTTTATTTTTACTTAAGGAATCTAGTGCAAAAACATGATTTTGGACAAAATTTCTGAAATTGAGATTATTATAAATTTAAAATTCCTGCAATTTAAGCTTTCTAAAAATACTTTACTTTTGTTTTTACTCCATTTATTTACAAAGTTAAAGCAGTTTATGTGCAAGGCGATAACACTGGATGGATTAGTGATTTTAAGTCTTTAAATGCGTTTATCTCAAAATCAGATTTTTTTTTCATATTTTACACCACCTTAAACACGATATCTCAAGTTGTTTTAAAAATAATTGTCTATAATTTTTCACGATTGTTTATGATTATAGCACACGCGTTTTGAACTACAGGCTAAGAGAAAAAAGTAGAATTCTTTTTTATGTATGTTTTTCGCAAAGACAAGTGAGAAAATTTTTAAAAATCTGCTTTTTTAACTACATTGTAAACTAACTTAGTTGTAAATGCATTTGCTTTAGAGATAATAGTTCAAAACAAAGTTAATAGCCTTCTAAATAAAATCCTCAAAGTATTCTTATTTTTACCTAAAAATGGCAATTTAAAGAGCAAAATTAAAATAATAATAATTTTTATCGCTAGTTTTTAAGTTTTTACACATTATAAAACAAATAAACTAGTTTTTTATATCTTATATTAATATTTTTAAAAAAAATTTGCGGAAGCTATTTGAATAACTAAAATATACAGATTTTTTTAACGTATTTAAGTAAAGCAAATGTTATATTATCGATTGGTATAAAAATAAAAGTATCGAAGCGAATACAAAGTGAAATTAAAAATCGATTGATGGTTTAATAAATTTTATCGTTGCGATATTTAATTTAATTTCCTTTCTACTGTTTTTAAACATTATGTAAACAATTAATTTATTTAGAAAGTTTTTTTTTCTCCACTGAATATGATTGGCTGTCTAAACACATAGAGCTTTTGTGCAAGTAAATTACATTTCCTGAAATTTTTTTTAATTTTTCAACGTCATTTCTGTATTTATATTGAAATTCTCAATAAGCAATTTTCGCTAACGACAGGAAATTCTAAATTGTAAGAGAAGAACGAAAGTGCCCTTTCCTGACCTTTTCACAAAAGCATCTCTAGCATAATGCATACTGCATACTAGAATAAAATAAGCAAATAAATGAAAAATTGTGAATAGAACACATGTTATGATTGGATTTTAATGACCCTTTATGGGACGTTTTTATCAGAAATGAGTTTTGTCATTTTCAACCAGTATTTCATTACTTGAAGAGGGGTGTCATTTTATACTGTATTTACTATTTTATATTGATTTTTTATTGTCATTGAAATAGTTCTGAATCAACCCCAAAGCATGTTTTTATACAAATTTACATTAACATAATGACATTTTCGGCCAATGACAACAACCACAGAAAGATAATTAGTTTCATGAATCTCCTCCCTCCATTGAAGAAATAATTCTTACTTCTAGATAGATCAAGTCATTTTCTATTTTAAAAAAATCACCTGGGTGAAAAACATTTGATAATTAGCTGAGACGAAAGGGCGGAAAAATATTCACACTTCACAGTCTATGAACCTCAGAACAAATTTCCTGCGTTTTTATATATAGTGGTTGATATTTTGAATTCGAAGCTCGTAATTGTGCATATTAATTTATGTTTTTAATTAATATATTAAAACATTTGAAATTTACTTTGAAAGATTAATTGAAAAATATTACATCAAATTATAGCTAAAATTTTTACTATGTTAGGAAGCAAAACAGGAGTTTAATATATGGATCTCGTCATTTTACTGCCACTTGCCAAAATAGGTTGGTGTACAATTGAACATTGCCAAACTCATACTTTTTGTCATTTTTCAAGTATGTTAAAAAAATTAATATAAATTTACTTAGATAGAAAAAATGCAAATCTAAAGGAGTGCAACTTTTGAATTTTCGGTGCATTCAAAATTGAGGCTAGGAAAAAAAGTACATTTTATTGCAGCAAGTAGACTTGTAACCGTGAATGATGGAAATCAAGAGAATGTCGACTTTCACCGATGAATGGTAGCAGTTACATAGTCGCTTTGGTGAATGACCGAAATATTTGTTTTGTCCGATTTGATATTAATTCATTCGTTGATATTATTATATTTATTCGATATCTTAATATCTGCTGAGGAAAACATCAATGTTTGGAGTACCGGTTAAATGCATTCACGGCAATTAACACATTTAACACTTGACCTTAAAACACTGATGTAGGGCATACCGGGCAAATGTATACCGAGCAGTGGCACTTAACTAAACCTAGTGTATATTTCAGGCATTTATCAACTTTATGATTGTCAACATTCACCAGTGGAAGTCAACAACCACTAATTTCGGTCATTCATAGAAACAGTCTTTTTGTGAAAGGGATCTTAATTTTTATAAGATAAAATTAAAACATTTATGTTACTAGTTACAACAGTGCATAAAGAATATAAAATCAAAATCAATGAAATTAAGACGTATTAAATTAAATTTCATTAAATTGACGTTAAAATTGTATGTTGTTTTTAAAATTATAATTAGTCTCTTAACCCATGCTAAAGACTAAGCGTCTAACTGGACTGCAGTTTTTATGTGTTTTTGGTCGTGTCTGAGCGGTTTGAAATCAACTTTAATGTTTCCGGCTAGTTCAGAGTTAGAAAAGTCTACTCACTGTTGAGCAGTTGGATAGCGTGGAGCGGAGATCGTGAGATTATACTACATCAACTGCTTTTCAATCTAAATTGTGGTAGTTTGTACATTCGAATCTTTATTAAAAAGGAATTTCTGACCGTCGCTAATAGCTCATTAGAGTAATTCTAGTGTGATGTTAATAGCCAAACCAAAATAATAATAATAAAGTGTAATATTTAAGTTCTAAGCAAAAAATTAATCATATTATTATTTCACTACTATGTTATAACATTGTAACCATATTATAGCACTAAGGAATATTTTGAAGTTTGCAACACAAAATCAACTTTTTTTTAACATTAATATTTTTTGTGAGTTATATTAAAATATATATTCTCGCTAAAGTTTTTTTTAATGCTTATATTTTATTATAAATGCTTTTTTTTAATGAAAAAGACTAATCAAGCCTTGAAATATAGCCGTGCAATAGAAAAATTAACGTAGGTGACAAAAAATTCAAAAATGAGGTTTAAATATATTTAGCATCTATGTATCATGAAAACGCAATATTGCAAAATGCATATTGCATGCATCATACATATTCTAAAAATAGATTTTCAAAAATAAATTTTGTTCTATCAGTTTTCTGAAATTCTAATTTAGGGGGTCATAGCATTTGCAATGGAAAGAAAACAGTTGTCGAGTCACTTTCTTCGAAGTCTATCCTAAAGCACTTGCGCTGTTTTTTCAATTGCACTGCACAATAGGCAAAACATATTTTAGCTTTAAACTCTTTATTTCTTATCGGAAACTAATAATATGGACAGCGTAAAATAAATATGAGTATAACTAATTAAAAAATATTAGTGCTGTACTAATTTATTTTTTACTGATTACACGATTAATATGAGGTTTATATAGAAGACACGGGTCAATTTTTAAAAAGATATTTTTCCTTTAACGTTTTCACCCAATTTTACAGCACTTAGGAGTAAAAGCAACAAAAATAATAATAATATATAAATAAAAAACATTAATGCAATACAATTTATTTTTGATAAAATTGGAGTGCCATGAAAAGCTTTAAAATACTTTTATAAAAAGAATGGAAGTTTGATAAATTACGTGTCAAAAGAACTTAAGTACGTCAAGTAATTGTTTCGATTCCTAATTTGCTGAAAACAACTTCTTAAAACAAGAAATAAATTCAACAACATTTTATTATTACTTTTTTCTCGTGGTTTGACCTCATTTCAAGAAAGTGCTATGCCTAATTATTCAAATAATGTTTAGATTCTATTTGTCGGAAATGCAATTAAATAACAAAACTCAATTTAAAAGATTAACAATACGTTTGAAGAAAGGTTTTTGTTGCACAAATTTTAATTCCTAAATAATACTTATTTACAGAAGTAAAAGCAATAAAAATAATACCTTTTTTGTTTGTGTAAAGTTACAGAAACAGAAATACAAATTTAAAATCATGGATATTTGAATTTTAACTTACATTAATATGAATGTACACAATTAACTAAATAAATTTTAATTGGGATTTAAAAAAAAACTCTTTATGACTGTATATTGTGACTTAGTAGCTTTGCTTTGTTATAGTTAAAAATTAATTTAAATTTTAAATTGTATAAATGATAAATCGAGAGGTTTTATTTGATTTCTATTTCATAGCTTTTGTTCTGTCAAACTAAATTTTCTGATAGCAGTTCAGTTTGATTACTTTTTTTTAAACTGTTTTGATTCTAATTATTTATTTTATCACTTTTTAATGCATGTCAATGAATAATAAATCTTCATTATTATTTATTATTGATACTTAAATAAGATCAAAGTTTATTAATTTATCCAAAAAAGCAAAAAGCTATTCTTATCACTTTAATGAAGCAATAAATTTAACCATTTAAATTAATGGATAATAATTCAATGTTTAAATTATACTTTACTTTTAATTTACAAAATATACAATTTAAATAGATTCCTATTCCTAAATTTATAGACATAGTAAAAAAGTTGATTTATGTCTCAGATAATTTTTCGATTAATTAAATTTAATATGACTTTAAGGAATTATGAATTGGATTTTCAGATTTTAACGTTTAGGTATAATTTAATCGATCTTGATTTAACTCGTTGCTTACAGCCGGTGCAGCATATGGACCAGAACAGCAGTTGTTATTATGCTATGCGCTGTAAGAAAAGGTTAAAGAAATATATTTCTATTTATTCATAATATATTAATAATTAATTATTATTAAATTCACGGAACCATTATGGCTCAGGGGATAGAGTATTCGCCTTTTAATGAGGTGAACCTGGTTCAAATCCCAGCGATGGCTGGTCGATACGAATTCCGCATCCAACTTGCACCAATCACGGTGCTGACGTAAAATATCCTCAGTGGTAGACGGATCATGGGTTAAAGTCCCCTTGCAGTCAGGATAGCGGTGAGAGGTTTTCGTGGTTTTCCTCTTCATGCACCTCAAATGTGGGTTAGTTCCACCTAAAAAGTCCTCCAAGAAGGCAGACTCTCTTCCTATACTTGATCCAGAAGTTCCCTTGTCTTCTGAATTGGGTTCAAAATTACAAGGCTATGAAGTTGAACATTAATGGTCGTAAACCCAAGAAATTGGGTTGGCTGTTCTATGACGGTTACAATATAAAATAAAATATTAACTTTACGACATCACTCTCTTTATAAATCTCTATACTTAATAATAATTAATTGTTTTAATTTATGTAACGTAAAAAAATATATTTGCTATATATTTAAAACGAAGGGAAAAGATGAGAAATTTAACATACTCTACATTTTTCGAATTTAAACACATATTTAGCTGATGAACAAAAGATTGTAGCATGGTGTAAAGCGAAATCAAATTTTGACTCTGTTTATCAGAAAAATCAAGTGAAAAATCGAAAGTAAAATTAAGGAAAAATTATTGATAATAAAATTTTTATCCAGAAAAAATCCTTCCTATTTCATTAACATGTCAAGGAAAAAGATGAACTCTTTGTGATCTTAAAATAATAAGCTGAAATACTCGTTTCCTCTTTAATTAATATTTTAATCTTTAATTAATATTTTAATCTTAATTTATGTATAACAAAATGGCTTTTAAGGAATGGTTTGACATACCATACAAAATTAAGTATACTGACAGATTCAGTATAAAACAAGTCAAAGAGAAATTCAGTCAAAGAGAAAATCAAGAAGAAACACAAAATGAAAAAAAAAAAATAAGGAAAGAAAAGAAAAGAAAAGTAATAAAGGAAAATTAAAAAACTATAAATAAAACGTAAGAAAAAAAACGAATATTGGAAATGTCTTCATGTAGTTCAGTTTACTACACTGAGAAAAACAAGTATAGTCAAAACTATCAATGTATGGTAAAATTTGCCGTGTAACTTTGCTATAAGAACACCAAAAAGCACGGTAATTTTTAACGAAATGCTTTGGTGATAACTTTTGGTAAAATTAATAATAAAATATGGTTTTATTACCATGCTGTTTGTTGGTAAATTTAGTAATTTTTTCATGATACCTTAGAGCAGGGCATAAAAACCATTTATTCGGTTAAATTTATTTGTCAGTTTTGTATTTTTACTAAATCTGTGGTAATAATGACTATATTTTAGAAAAACTAAATTTCCGGTAAACAGTTATCATACGAAAAGATAAATTTTCTAATTACTGGTTTAAATTCACATATATTGGTTTTATTAAAAGAATTATGTTTTTTTAACATACCGGAAACTTCATTACCATACTTACCAGAATTCCTTTCGCCTTGCATATCAAACTGAATCAACAATTTTAGTCCATATTTGTAATTTTTTGAGCAGTAAACAATTATTTATATTTCTTTAGATAAATTATTTCCTTATTAGACACTTAATCCCTGCTGTATAAGTTTTAATTCTAATTACACCCTTGTTTAAATCTACTTCTTAGTGTGTTAAACCACCTTCAAGTAAAGAGGTTTGAACCACATTTTACACTTTTGGAGAATAATTAATAAAACGGGTATTTATTATTTAACTGAAAATTAATAATGTAAATCCGTAAACAGATAATAAATATTATAAGCACTTAATTAAGACCAACTTATAAATTTTATTACGTTAAAAAATAGAAATATTTTTATTAAAACTGAATCATACCTCTCGTGTTCTCTTGTATATTATCCGACAAAAAGAGCTAATGCATTTTAAAAAGGGAAGAAAATTATTATTTATGTGGATATAGGATAATCCACTCTTTGGCAAATAATCTCACTTTAGAGAGGGAACTAAATCGCTCTTTATCTTTATTCTATTCCAATTAGTATTCTAAAATATTTGCTCAGATAAGAAACATATATATGACGTCATCAGCAGAAAAGAATTAACTGCAAATCCAATACTGTCAGAATCTATTAATAAGTTAAGAATATACATCTAGATATAAAATCCTTTTAGATATAGTTAGAAATCTTGCAATACCTAAACTGAATATTTTCCCTTCAAGGAACAGCAAAAAAAAACGTTGAAAATTATAGCTTACCAACGTTCCTAGTTAGTTATAGATATTTATGAATAGTAATAGCTGCCTCGTGTTATTAAACAAAAGTAAAATTAGTAAAAATTAATAACGTAAATTTGTAAACGGAGGATAAATGTTATAAGCAATGTCAACTTATAAATTTTATTGCATTAATGAATAGAAATATTTTCATTAAAACTGGATATTACCTCCCGTGTTTCCTTATATATTACCCAACAAAAAGAACAAATTTTCATTTTTCTGTATTTCAAAATGGAAAAAAGTGATCATTTAAATGGATATAGGGTAATCCACTTTTTGGCAAATAATCGGACTTTATCGAGTGAGCTAAATCGTACTCTATATTGCTTAGAATTCTAAAACATTAGCTCAGATAAAATACAAACCTACAAATAAAACGCCGTTAATAGAAAAGGGTTAACTAAAAATCCAATACAGCCAGAGTCAATTAATAAGTTTAAGAATATATATTTAGATTAAAAATCATTTTTGAACGTAGTTACCATTCTTGCAATACCTTCAACTTAAACTCAAAATATTTTCACTTCAAGGTATAGCGAAAAACCGTTGAAAATTACAGCTTACCAACGTTCCTCGTTAACTATAGATATTTATAAATAGTAATAGCTGTCTCGTGTTCGTATCAAACAATAGATATCAAGGATTACACTGCTTAAGTTAATAATTAAAACTGACTAAAGAGAACGACTCGTGGAGAATTTAGTTTCACGCATGAAGTTTTTCAAATGGACTCATACTTATGATTTATAAACAGCACCGTTCGTAATGTTCTTACTAGATAGCGTTTAGGTAAGTCTATTAAGGGTTGATCGTAAGGAGCAAGACCTTTTAAGCCACACCTTATCTAGCTTGAGAAAATCTACACAATCACCGGATATGCATTAAAAAAATGCTTCCCTTTACACTCGCATTAAATGATATACTATAACTATCACACTACGAATTAAATGCAAAGAGGAGAAATATATAGAAAAAAATTTCTAAGATAAACTTCCTAAAGACTTCCGAATAAAAGGCAATAATTTGTGAAAGCTCTTTTTCTGCCCTGTCATTCATTTTTTTATTTTGATGGAAGAGGCGTGGATGCCATTTTCTTAAGCGATCGCATCAGTCCCGCGTACGTCATAGACATCTGTTGGTCATTAATGACACCCACGTAATTATTTGCCACTGTCCTAGCTTCCGCAAGTAAATGTCCTGTCAATATATAATATGCTATTAATGGAGCAAAATGATTTGATAGAACTTTTTAAACGTAATATTAGACGTTGATAGCTAAATGAGGTCGAGATCAACGTTAGTTTTGCATTGTAAGGATAACTTCAGAAAATCAAGGGCGAAATGTGTAGGCTTTCTAATAAGTAGTTTAAAAACTAGCCGTAGTTACTATGAAAAAATCATATTAAACTTTTTGCATCATCAGAAACGTGTAGATTGTAAAACATAATGGCAATTTTACTGCGAGTATTGAAAAATAGTTCTAATATTTGCAACTTGTATTTAAGTATAAATCAGATTGCCTATGAATTGTGAACATGTAGATTATAACACACATAAAGACAATCTTACTACAAGTGCTGAAGAATAGTTATAATATTTGCAACTTGTATTTTAGTGAAAATCAGATTATTTATGGATTGTGTTAACCGTTTTAGTCTATCGATGGGTTTGGTCCTGTCAATATATATAATATGCTATTAATGGAGTAAAATGATTTGATAGAACTTTCTAACCGTAATATTAGACGTTTATAGCTAAATGAGGTCGAGATCAACGTTAGTTTTGCATTGTAAGGGTAACTTCAGAAAATCAAGGGCGAAATGTGTAGGTTTTTTAATAAGTAGTTTAAAAACTAGCCGTAGTTACTATGAAAAAATCATATTAAACTTTTTGCATCATCAGAAACGTGTAGATTGTAAAACATAATGGCAATTTTACTGCGAGTATTGAAAAATAGTTCTAATATTTGCAACTTGTATTTAAATATAAATCAGATTGCCTATGAATTGTGAACATGTAGATTATAACACACATAAAGACAATCTTACTACAAGTGCTGAAGAATAGTTATAATATTTGCAACTTGTATTTTAGTGAAAATCAGATTATTTATGGATTGTGTTAACCGTTTTAGTCTATCGATGGGTTTGGTCCTGTCAATATATATAATATGCTATTAATGGAGTAAAATGATTTGATAGAACTTTCTAACCGTAATATTAGACGTTTATAGCTAAATGAGGTCGAGATCAACGTTAGTTTTGCATTGTAAGGGTAACTTCAGAAAATCAAGGGCGAAATGTGTAGGTTTTTTAATAAGTAGTTTAAAAACTAGCCGTAGTTACTATGAAAAAATCATATTAAACTTTTTGCATCATCAGAAACGTGTAGATTGTAAAACATAATGGCAATTTTACTGCGAGTATTGAAAAATAGTTCTAATATTTGCAACTTGTATTTAAGTATAAATCAGATTGCCTATGAATTGTGAACATGTAGATTATAACACACATAAAGACAATCTTACTACAAGTGCTGAAGAATAGTTATAATATTTGCAACTTGTATTTTAGTGAAAATCAGATTATTTATGGATTGTGTTAACCGTTTTAGTCTATCGATGGGTTTGGTCCTGTCAATATATATAATATGCTATTAATGGAGTAAAATGATTTGATAGAACTTTCTAACCGTAATATTAGACGTTTATAGCTAAATGAGGTCGAGATCAACGTTAGTTTTGCATTGTAAGGGTAACTTCAGAAAATCAAGGGCGAAATGTGTAGGTTTTTTAATAAGTAGTTTAAAAACTAGCCGTAGTTACTATGAAAAAATCATATTAAACTTTTTGCATCATCAGAAACGTGTAGATTGTAAAACATAATGGCAATTTTACTGCGAGTATTGAAAAATAGTTCTAATATTTGCAACTTGTATTTAAATATAAATCAGATTGCCTATGAATTGTGAACATGTAGATTATAACACACATAAAGACAATCTTACTACAAGTGCTGAAGAATAGTTATAATATTTGCAACTTGTATTTTAGTGAAAATCAGATTATTTATGGATTGTGTTAACCGTTTTAGTCTATCGATGGGTTTGGTCCTGTCAATATATATAATATGCTATTAATGGAGTAAAATGATTTGATAGAACTTTCTAACCGTAATATTAGACGTTTATAGCTAAATGAGGTCGAGATCAACGTTAGTTTTGCATTGTAAGGGTAACTTCAGAAAATCAAGGGCGAAATGTGTAGGTTTTTTAATAAGTAGTTTAAAAACTAGCCATAGTTGCTATGAAACAATCATATTAAATCATAATCAGAAACGCGTAGATTATTACACATAAGAGCACTCTTACAGCAAGTATTGAAGAATAATTCTAATATTTGCAACACTTGTATATAAGGGAAAATCAGATTAATTATGGGTTGTGTTAATCTAAATTTGCGTACTAATCTACTACTAATCTATTTACTGTACGGTGAGAAAAAGGTATAGTCAAAAGTACGAGAATATGGTAAAAATAACTGTATTTCTGGCTCTATAAGAACATAAAAAATCTCGGTAATTTTTTACCGAAGCACTTTGCTAATGATTTTGGCAAAATTGATAATAAAATGTTATTTTATAATATATTATAAAATTCGATAATTTTATCGTGATGCCTCAGAGAAGACCATGAATTATTTGATTAAATTTACTTTAAAGCTTTGTAATTTTACTAAATAGGTCTTAATAAGAACTATAATTCTGAGAACCAAAACTTTCGGTAAACTGTTACCAGATGAACGGAAAAGTTACGGCAATTTTTTTTTAACAGAAATGATATTACCATACGGAATGGTAATTATACTAGAATTTTTCTCCGTGAAAATCTAATCATTCAGAACAATATTTTTAATTTAAAGTCTTTGTTGTTCTGCAAGGTTCGTATTAGGGAAATCATTAATGGGCTTAAACCCATTTGCAGGAGCAATTACTTAAATAAAAAATACACGGTACATTCTAAACTTTCGTATTATAGAGAATTCAAAATTTTTGATTTTAAGCAAACTGATGGTTAATTGAACCAAAAAAAGACCAGTTTATTGTTTAATAAATCTTCCAGAACATTAACAAAAGATCCAAATGACGTCGGATTTTGTGAGAAATTATAAGGACTGTTGTTATTTATCTTTTAAATGCTGAAATTTGTCCATCATTAATCATTAATGTTTGTTCATATTAATCAAGACCAAGAACAATTGCTCGTAAAATTGGATTAATTACTTAAACAAACATTGAGAAAAATTTTCAGTTTCACAAGATGAAAGTCGTGTTACAGTCGTATATATATAGTATTACAAGATGAGAGTATATTACAAGATGAGCATATATATATAGTCGTGTTTTTATAGAGGTAAAATCATAAACATTTTAACGCTATCATTAACCTATATGTCTTCAAACTTTTCTCATAAATATATAACATAATAAGCGAAAATTAATTCTAGTAAAATTACAGGAATAACTATGCGTCACTGACTTTAAGATACGTACAGTTTTGATCGCGAGTAACTTGCTTTTGGCTTTCATTTCTTATTTCAATCCTACTTTGACAACTTTTCATGAGTGTCGCTTAGACTGTTTAACATACTTTTTATTTTTTTCTTCAATATGTATTCTGTTTAAAAAAAACTAAAAATCATTAAAAACATAATTTAGTAGCTCATCTGTAATATCATATTTTCTTGAATGATATTTTTCATGAATATTGACGTTTGCAAACACTTAAAGTTTGTCGCCAAATTTTGGCACGTCAAACCGTAACCATCGAAAATTGAAAAAAAAAAGGTATACAATCCAAATATATATATATATATATATATATATATATATATATATATATATATATATATATATATATATATATATATATATATATTTATATATATATATATATATATATATATATATATATATATATATATATATATATTATTTATATATATATATATATATATATATATATATATATAAATAATATATATATATATATATATATATATATATATATATATATATATATATATAAATAATATATATATATATATATATATATATATATATATATATATATATATATATATATATATATATATATATATATATATATATATATATATATATATATATATATATATATATATATATATATATATATATATATATATATATATATATATATATATATATATATATATATATATATATATATATATATATATGTATATATATATTATACACTTCTGCTTCTAAATTTACCAGGAAGGGGCCACTGTATATTTTTTTTCTAATGAATTTATCTTAAAACAGTTTTTTTAAAAAATACATTAAGTATTCGAATCTAAACCCTTGTACTTAAAATATGTATTTTAACAAAATGTTAACTGTGTGTATTTTAACAAAAATACAATTGAATTTTTTTGGTGGAAAAGGTGTCATTAATTCTCAAAAACCTTTCATAGCTAATTTATCTATCTACAACTTTTCATTTTTGTAATTTCGGTATGAAACTAATAAAAAAAAACTTAAAAAAATTAATTTTTCTATCATTTTGAATATATTCAATATCACAATATTATAAGTATGAGTCAAAATAACAAAAAAGTTTAGCGTTCTTTATTTAGAGCAGAAAAATAAATATTTTAAACCAATAATTCATTAATAATAATTATTATAATAAAATTACAAATATATTCATCAATAATAATTATTATAACAAAATTACTGAATATGACAATTTAATAAATAAATTTGCACTGAACATAGTTTATTCAAGTTTTATGATTTCACTATCTTTGTTTAATTGCTGAAAGATAATTTGAAAATACACAAATATAATAAAATAATTAGAGGAATATTATTCTTTAAGGAAAGCAAATTCGATAAACCTTAGAGATATAGTGTTGCATAGTAGATTTTGTCTGTATTTTAATTTTGCCGTGTGTGTACAAATATTAAAAAGTAATTCGTGATAGACGATTCTAGATAGAACGTTGTGTCGTGATTCTACTTCTTAGATAAAATCATCATCTATTTATGTAACCGTCATTTCCGTGAATAAAGTAAACGTAAAAATTGAGTGCAGAAAATCTTTAATTAATTTTTCTTAATAGTTATTTCGAAATTACATAGGATCACCAAATATGCAATTTCTTGATTTTATACGAAATTTGTTTCTTTACTTTAAAGGAAAATGTTCAGAAGTGAATAATTAAGACCATTCATAAGCAATTTTTTGTAATAGAGGACAAAAGACCTATGAAAATTAAGTAATGTGGCCATTTCGTTGTTCATTTAAAAGTTCGAGCAATTTCAATCAATAGTGTTGTTAAAACATAATCTTTTTCCTGGTACAATAAATAGCGCTTGCTGTTATATTTTCTAAAATTTATCTTATTTTAATTTGTATGCGACAGTTTTTGGCATGTGTTAAGATGTTAAAAAAAAGCACCCATATATACACACACTCAGAAAAAAATGGTCAATGCTACCAGAATATGGTAAAATTCACCATGTTTTCTACAATTAAAATTTTAATATTATCGGGCCAATTTTCTTAGAATAGGTATCAGCCCTGGAAAAAAAAGCATGGTCAAAATTACCAAAATATTACAAAATTTATGACGTTTCTGACTCTATAGAAACACCAAAAGTCTGGATAATTTTTACCGAAGAGCTTCGGTAATGATTTCTGTAAAATTAATAATAAAATATGGTTTTAAAATATATGATATAATTCAGTAAACCTGATAAAATTTAGTAATTTTATCATGATTACTTAGAGCATAGAATAAAAACCATTTATTACAAATTTGATTTTTGCGGTTAACATTTTAGTTTTTTTTTGCTACATAGAGGGTAATAAGAGATACAATTTTGAAAATCAAAATTTAATGGGTAACCGTTACCATATAAACGAAATAATTTTGACAAACTACTCATATAAACAGATATAAACTACATGAATGTTTTTAGTGTTAGTCTCATAACATTTGCATATATCTGTTTGTTGTATAAAATAATTTTATAATATTTAGCTTTAATTCACTTCAGCTTTGTTCGAATTTATATTAATATTCTGTCTCTGCTGCGTGTGTGTTTGATTAATGAACAAATTTTATTTTAAGAAATATTGTATATATACTTCCTAGATTTATGATTCTTGGTTTAGATTGTGTTGTAAAAGTAACTTTGCAAGTTTTTATCTGTATACTATCTTACTGCTATCATAAATTTTAGTATTATTGAATAAAAACAAGATGGCGTGTTCATTACAGCAAGTAGTGTAAAATGACCTTCTAAGTGTTTCTATCTTTCACAAGGAACTATGTTTGGTGTTTTGGTGTAGGGGAACATTTAGTGAAACACTACTTTGGAGTAAAGTAGTTGCCCCCATTTTTGGACTCACAAAATTTTGTTACAATACGAGAATACCAAAAAAGAAAAAAAAAACTGTAAATTTTAACCGAAGTACTTTGGTAACGATTTGGGTAAAACTAACAATAAAGTATTGCTTTATAATATGATCATGATACCTTAGAGCATGTCATAAAATATTTTTATGTTATAAAAAATGTGTGCCTCATTCCAATTTTATTTCTTTGGTTGTTATAACATACGTCTGGAAAATGATATAGTGTCCTGCCAAACATAAATTTATGAAATTTAATTTTTGTATCGTTTTGCTGACTAGTTCGACTTTCAAACTGTTAACTTCCCCACAGTTATTTTTTAAAACTCATGGGGATATTTAGATAAAGATTAAATGCTTATTTGTAATTTATTTAATTGTATCTTTAAAGTACATTGTACCTATGCAAGTATTGTGTTTCTATGATCTATCTCATTTACTTTTATCAAATAAATTGCCATGTTTCGGCCTCTGATTAGCTTTTTTTAAGCTCTGCACTGTAAAAAAAAATTCAGTGCACCTTAACACCAAAAATGGTGGCAGCTACTACCCACTAAAAAAAATGTAGTCAAACATCAAAAATACTTCACTAGACCAGAAGAATGCTTTTTTACACTATTTGGGGTAAAGTAGCTGTCCCCATTTTTCGTATTTAGTAGCACTAAAATTTAGAATCACAATAAGATAAGATACGCGTAAAATTCACTAAAATTATTTTTATGATGCAGCATAAAGTAAAAAGTATTAATTTATAATTCATCTACACCCTGATTCTTAAAATAAGATAAGTTTTAAATCACAGAGAGATTATTACGACTAATTCAAATACGACTAAAAAACAGAAGTGAGTGTAGAAATTAAAAATTATAAATCATTGAATAGAATTAACAGACTTTTAAAAATTAAAATATAATTATTCATATTACACAACTGAAAACTCGCTTAAATTTTGCAATGGAGAACTTTGGTTTCTGTGGATACTCTGCCAAAAAACTTCAGAAACTAATTTTGACTCAACAAAAATGTCTCCGAATGTCTCAGAGAATTTAATTTAGTATCATGTTTCCGATCAATTGAGAAATATTTCTTTTTTTTTCAAAAGTAGGAAAATGAATCGCATTGACACCAATTTAGTTTAAGAGTGTAGCGTAGCTACCAATACAACTATTAACTATTACAACTATTGACTACAACTATTAACCATTGCAACTATAATTCACTTGTATATAAGACATGTTAACTCGATTCTATCAGGAAGTACCTTCTGATTGATGACGGTTAACATTGTCGGTAGCCTAGCTCAATATGGGTGACTCGCGGATGTGATATGACTACGCCTACCTCGACTGAAATGGCATTTCGATTTAAACAGACCTAGTTCTATGAATTTTTCACGGTAAACAGTTAACTTGCTAGTTATGTCTGCTACATTATCCTCCCCACTCTGTTACTACTCAGTCTCGATCACACACAACGGGGGCCTGTGCACACTCGACTGCTAATTGCAACACAGGAGCGACCACGCTAACAACCGTGATCCTAATGTAGCTCTCAGGATCCGCATTTGAAGCTCGGTGATTTTAATACATCTCTCCTGACTTCTCGCAAAACATCACTGAATAAACTAGTGGTATCTATTAATCGAATTCTCTCAGATAGGAATACTGAAGCTAAAAATGTTTGCTCATGGACCAATAATGATTCATAAGTAAGTTAGTTAGTTTAAGGAGAACAGAATGTAGATTGTTTTTAAACCCCCCTCAAAAAGTATTCACTTCAGCGTAAGAGCTCACTCCAATTCATTTTGAAGCTGCTTGCTATACCAGGTTCGAATCCCAGGGATGGCTGGTCGATACAAATTCTGCCCTCGCCTCGCATCGATCACAAAGCTGATGTGATGGCTGATCCCCAGTGGTTGAATTACTAGTAAAAATCCTCTTAATGTCGGGCTGATCATAAGCATTTTCGTGGTTATGTGGTTTTCCTCTCCATGTAACGAAAATGAGGATTAGTTCCATCAAAAAGTCCTCCATAAAAGATAGTTAATCTCTTTACTTGATCCAGAAGTTATCTAGTCTTTTAGGTTAGGTTTAAGCCTTAGGAGTTTTACAATGATAGTCCAAAATAGATCAGTGGCTCAACACCGGTTATAAAATTAAATAAAATGAAATATTTTTACTATAAATTTGATTTGTAACAATCAACAATAACAAATAAAAATCTTTAAAAAATGCTTGTAAATAACTACATTTATTGATCAAAGTCTATATTCAACATAAAATAAGCTGCTAACATTATTTTCAGTACAAGAAAAAACTAAAAATTACGAGTTAGATTTTCATAATCATAAGGATCATGAAATTTTGTTAAAATAGAGAAGACTAGACTAGAATAATTATGTTATACTTAATCACTATTTTCTTTTACAACCAGAAAGGAACCTGGTTTTACAACTGTGAACTGTCTACAAGTTACTTTTTTTTTCCATTCTAAAATAATGCATACAACCAAAAGCAGTAAAGTAAGTAGTCATTCTTATCTTATCAATGACCAAAGGCAATTTAGATTTATATATCTTTATGTAATCAGTTTATGTGGGTGTGTGGCCCATTGTGGAAGAGTTAATTGTCCGAATTCCCTTCAAATTTCGTGGATTTAAAAGCCAGTTTTTACTGTTCGTGAAATATAGCCATCTGCTTGTGAGGTCTGTTCTTACAAGTTTCAAGAAACTATTGTAGAACTTCACTAATGATAGTATAAGTTAAATTTTATTGGACAGGAAAATTTTACATTTAGTCTAATTTTTAACATCTAAATAAATTCAATAGTCTTTCAGCGCTTAAATGGTCGATGAATTATTTTAGACTTTAAATTCAAACTATTCTTTAAACTTTAAATAGTGTTCTAAATATTTCAATTCTGTCCATTTTCTTTGGTCTTAGTTAATTTATTTAAGTACTTCAGAAATGTATAAAAGTAAATTAGTTTAATAGAATAAACTAGATATAAGAATACTAAGCAAATTTTCTAAATTATAGGCTTGTATGCCGGCCTTTTTTAAAATTAATTGTTGGTGCTTTCCTTTTCTATTTAAAAATGACCCTTTTTGTCCTCTATGTTTTATTTTAAATAAAGTTCTTATGTTTAGATAAAAAATAATTTAAAAAAAATCTGGTTATGTATAAGATAATTCAGATTAAAGAAATGTTTTTCAGAGATGAATATTAAAAGTCACCGTAAAAAGAGATTTTTTTAATATTTTCATTAATTTTTCCTTATTTGTTAATCTAAGCCGAATTCTAAGCCATTCTTTCTGCTAGATTTATATTTGGGGAAATTATATACTAAAGTATTGAAACTGTTTTTCAATATAATTTCGAAGAAAAACTTTCAATTTAAGTAAGGCTATTGAAAATTTTTATACATTATATTAATAACTGATTTTAAACGTGACAAGTCAAACAATTTTCTTTTAAGTTTAGAAAAAAGTTCTATAACCTCTAACGTAAAATATTTTGCACGACGTTTTAAGAATAAGGCTTTAAACTAAAACGAAGTTACTGAATGGATAAGGTTGAAACAATCCAACAAGAGCAAAATTGCCATTGAAGTTGCATTATTGTAAAGCCATTTGCAAATGTTAGTTACGAAATATTAGTTAATTAATTATTTAACTCTTTATAAGTAAGGTAAATTTATAAAATATTTATTTGAAAGAGTGAGAGATAAATTTGAAGGTTTTTTTCTTCTTCATATTTCTTCACAGTTTAATGAAAATATGAAGTTTCTTTTATTGATAACTCAGGGAAACAATTTTTTTTGTTTTCTGTTGCGTGAGAGTTTTTTAAAACAGATCTTAAATACTTTTGTATCGCTGATTTCAAATCACCCTAGCAATAATTATACCTTGGCTCAAGTTGGGCTCAAAATTGGCTCAATATGGGTCCTACATGAACATGCTCCGAGGGATCGATATTGGTATGTCCAGATTTCTTAATATCGGTCCTATGCAGTGTCAGTATCGGCCTACATGGGGTTTATTTTGTCTGAATAATGATTATAAAATATCGGATGAATCGGACAATTCTGCGTAGGGCCCATATCGGAAAATATCGGCCCTTTAAACCTTTATTGAGCCAAAATTCGCAAATATTGGTTCAATGAGGGCCCAAGTTATTCTACTGCTAGGGCAACAATTGGTTTCTCTCTACAAGCTCCAGGTTTTTTTAATTATATTTTTGTTAGATTCTAGGAATAAACAGGTGTTGATAAACGATTGATAGAACGTCTTCTTACATCAACCTGCAATTAAAAGGATTATAATGTTCTGTTTATCCGCCTTCCTTAATTGTGATTTGACATGTTTTGATAGCATATTTGTTCCATGGCTTGGATATTAATTTGCGACCCCAATATATATATATATATATATATATATATATATTTTTATATATATATATATATATATATATATATATATATATATATATATATATATATATATATATATATATATATATATATATATATATATATATATATATATATATATATATATATATATATATACATACCTGCCAACTTTCCCGGATTTTGCGGGAGATTTTATTTTCATATTTAAAGTGGTATTAAATATATACTATTTTTTCTTTTATAAATTTAATTTTTAAATGATTTTGATCACCACTATTCTTATAAAAATTAAGCTTATATATTAATATGCGTTACTATCATGGTTGTCAACTTAATTTTTTTCAAATACAACGTATTTGCTTGCTTAAAATTGAGGTTTCAATTCCATTTTAATACCACAGGGAAAAATGATAATGGAAGGGATTAAAAGTTGGCAGGTCTGTATATGTAATATTATATATATATATATATATATATATATATATATATATATATATATATATATATATATATATATATATATATATATATATATATATATATATATATATATATATATGTAAATGGTAAATTATTTTACATTTGTTATCATAATCTTTCATATCATATTATGATCCTGCTTATTACTTTGCTTAAGATTTAAATCAAGTGACTTAAACCATGACATTTGTATTTTTGAGAAATAAACGTCTTTCAAATTAAAGCGTAATCTTTACTTCAAATTTTGCCTAAATATCATTTGACTTTCTATACCCAATTCCTAGATGAAATATATAATAATTACTCATATTTCATTGACCAGATTCTTTTCTTATAATTGACTAGATTCGTTTCTTGTCCAGATTCACCAGATTCTTTTGAGCACTGGCATTTCATTCCTTGCTAGAAAAATGAATTTTTAAAGGGTTACATGGGTATATAAATTTCACCAAATTCCATTTTTTTAATAGTATAGAGTGTCCAAAACATTTCTCCTAAGTTCGAGTGCATACCATTTACAGAATTTTTATTGCAGCACGAGTTTTATTATTTTTTATTTATTTATTTTTTTACTGCAAATAAATAAAAAATTTTATGCAAAAAAGTGCTGTTTAATCTCATGAATAATAAAAACTATTAAATGTTGAGTAAAATACTTTGTAAAAAGCTAATTTGAATACTTATTAAATTATTCAAATTAGTTCTTGTGTAATTTGCAAAAATGCGCTTCAATTTTTTTCTGAATATTTATATTTTATTTTTAATTAAAAATTGTGTTTAGTTTCTATAACAGTTATTTTCATCTCAACTCAACTATAAATTTTTATTTCATCGTTCACGTGTTGAAAAAATATTTGTACAATATGAAATACATTTTTAAAAATTATCTACTTCAATAATAAAATTTAACTTCAACTTTTTAATTAAAATGAAACATTTTATCAGAGTTATGAACTCTTAAATTCTTTTATATGCTGTAAAAAAAGTATTAACTGCATGGAAATTTCCGCAAATGGATTTTCGTGAAAAATGGCCATATTACAGTAATTTTACTGATTTACTAAGTCGTTGGATATTCTTTACATTAGGGTCGACCATCGGAGCGAAAATCGAAATTCCATTTTTTCAAAATTGCATTTTTAAAGTTGGTAGACACAAAGTTTAAATGAAATAATTCTTTGATTGTATTAAAAATATTTAAAAAAATGATTTTTTGTATTCTTCAGAGTTCATGAGTTCCTTCAGAATTAATATTTCTTTACATTTGGTATAACAGAATGATTTAAACAGCAGTAAAAAGGGATTTCATTAAAAAATTTCTTAGTTTTGTTTGAAACCCGTTTCTGAATTACACGTTTTTGCACTTAAATTTCAAAGTTGACCTTTAAAATGGTTTTTTCTATTATTAAAACACAATTTTTCAAAACCTAAAAATTTTTGCACTTCACAGTATTTAAAGTTTAAGGGAACTAACAATTCAATCGGAAAATGCTTGTCTAAATTTAACATGCCTTAAAAAAACATCACATATTGTTCAACCGGGATTTTATCTATATTTTCGATTTTTTAAATGCCACGATGAACATTATCAATGAGCTAGCATTTAAAATCTTAATAATAAACCATTTTCGCTGCAACTTTAAATATCTAGGACAATCTTCAGCAAAAATAAGGAACAGCTGACAGGTGTTCTCATTTTGATATAGACGCTGAAAAAGCAAAACGAAATTTAATGTTAATGAAAAAAAAAATTTCTCCGGCCATACTTTAAGTAATATTATTATCAATAATATTTTATGTGCACATTTTTGTAGTAATAGTTAAAATTAAAATTTTTTCGTTAGTTAAACTTATCTAAGATCCCTTATAGAATTTCTAAGATCCCTTATAGAATTTTTATTTATTTATTTTTTATGTCTATTTTGAGGTTTTTACAATTTCGTACAATTCATTTATGTATTATTTAACAAAGTGCGGTGGAATTAAGAGGGACGTTTAAAAAAATTTTTTTCTGTTAATCAAATGCAGACGATAATAATAATATAATGAACAAGATTTCATTAAGTGTTTGGTATAACGGAGCGAAAGTGCTTTTGATTTAAATCAAATTACAAACAGAAAAGATCCTAGAATAAAGGAAAAATTTTTTGAAATGAGGTTTTTATAATAAAATTGCTGCTCTTCCAAAATTATTGCCATTAATTAACATTCTCTGTCAAACTGAAAATTATAGAGAAGTTCCTTGTCAGTCACCTACCGGACAAGATGTCAAACTTGTATGTATCCTCATATTATTCTTTGATATACCGCCCACTCAGTAATACTGACAGGTGGTAGTGTCTGTGTAATCTGTACTTTGAAAAGATATGTCGTCTTTCTTTTTTATTTATAAAGTTGATTCCAAAAGCGTTTCTTCCCAGATGGTAAACGAATTCTCGTTCATCATATAGGCGCAAAGAAGGTGTAATTGATTGACAAGTTTCAGTTGGTATGACTGTTTGATTGATATCTATTGATTTCTTTTCTTTTTAAGAGATTTTGTTTTGAAAAATATATTGTAGTTTGGAACGTACAGTCCTTGGCTAAATTATAAGACGCATTGTAAGATTTTATGCGAAATCTTAATGGATACCTACTATACAGTATTATTGACTTCGCGCGGCTGAAACCCATTTACACTTGTTTATGTTCGTTTATCAATTGGCTGACTTGTTGTTGTTAATTTACGTCGCACTAGAGCTGCACAATGGGCTATTGGCGACGGTCTGGGAAACATCCCGGAGGATGATCCGAAGACATGCCATCACAATTTTGACCCTCTGCGGAGGGGATGGCACCCCAGCTTTGGTAGCCCGACGACCTGCGCGCGAAGTCGAGCACTTTACTGTAGCACAGTTTAACGAGGACCAATACCGCACACCCTCGGTCCCTACGCAGACTGATCCAAGTGGTCACCCACCCGCACACTGACAGCAGCCAGCGATGCTTGACTTCGGTGATCTGCTGGGAACCGTGTCTTAACGATCAGTCCACTGCGGGACTATCAATTGGCTGACATTGGAATGCAATACGTTAAAAATAAAAACAAGTAGGAAATATATTAAAAATCTCCCGAATAAAAACCCATTTCATGTATGTTTAATTATAAAAGTGTCGCATATAAGCTCGTGCAAAACATGCAATTATTAAAACACTACAGTGTGTTTAATAATTTGGTCTAATTATTATAATATACTAATATAATACCAGATGTAATAAATATTCTATATTTCTGTAATATATCCCCTAATTTATCCAATCGTTGAATTTATATTACATATTGTCTAATTTAACCAATTGATGCACGAACGTAAACAAGTGCAAACCGGTTTCAGTCACGTAAAAACAATAAAGCTGTATAGTATTACTTGATAACTAAGATTTTACATAAAATCTTATTCTGCGCCTAATAATTTGGCCAGGGACTGTATTTATTGTATTCAAATGCCCTGTAATGATGAGTTGTTGCTGAAGAGTAATACTAATAAAACTGATATTGAATCCATTTTTTTTATTTAATCAACTTTAATTAAGTTTTTCGAAGTATTGTTTCAGAGATACAGATAGTACAGATTAATTTTCCTCTTTTAAAGCGTGAATAACTGTTAAAATGGTTATTTTTAATTCCGTTTAATGCAGGTTCTTAAGCGTATGTAAAGCTAAGCGTAGGTAATAGAGTTGGTTATTAGTTGTTATTTTTTTGTAGGTTCAAAAACAATATTATTCCACAGATTTATTCCTTCTTTTAAAATGTAAATAATTAGTAGAAAGAATATTTTTATTTTGGTAATTTTTAGTTAAAAGAACATAGCAAGAAAACAGAACAAATTCAAATTAATCAAATGCTGAAGGCAAAGAAAAGAGAAAATTTTTATTTTTAGAAAATTTTAAAATATTAGTTTGCTTGCTTTTGTTACTATTTCAATGAAAATTATCTTTAAATTTCTAAAATACGCCGTTTTAACGATAATTGAATTTCTTGTTACGAGTTTCGTTAATGCTTTCCATGCTAGATCAGATACTCCATACCTGTCAACTTTCACTCTTTCCGAAAATAGATTTTCAGAGTGGTTGCAAAACAATAAACGAAAAACAATCTGACTCAAAAATATATTTATATTTTGATCCCGTTGAAATTCACTTGCGCAAGGATTATTATGCTTTCATATATTTATTGTAATTATTTATATGTAGTGGTGGTCAAACTCATTTATAATTATTATTATAATTCAAAAAGTTAATTGGAATAATCTGAGTATTGCTACCACTTTAAATATGAAAATAAAATCTTCCGGAAAATCCGGAAGAGTTGGCAGGTATGGATACTCTGTTGGCCAAGCTAGTATATCAAATAATTAAAATAATACACTTTTCGTTAATTTAAATAAAACAATCACCTTTTTGTTTATTAAAAATACCGTAGACAAGATTTATTATACCTAACTTATTACAACAACCATTTATTCTGAATTGTCTAAGTAATTTATAATACAGATTGATTGCCTTTACAATTTCACATGATCTTTTTACATTCATATTTAAATAGCTAAATTAATTCTTTTTATAATAAAACAATTACAGTAGGTCAGTGACATTACGTAGGCACGTTATAACAATTTATTCACATTCTAATGTTTCTTCAATTGTGAGAACTGATTACAGATCAGATAATTATTTTTCTTTCATATAGTTACCAATTTATCTTCCAAATCCGGTATTGACACTACTCTATTTACTGCAGAGTTGAAAAATGAATTGCAATGATACATCCATCAGAAATGTATCTTAATTAAATCCACGATGCACCCATTATTTCATTAATTACTTCAATTTAAATCGAATAAAGCTTAAAAATCAGGATCTTGACGGCACGTATTGTTCTCCTGTTGGAACATACTAAGTGTTCTAGACAAACCCAGACTTTTATCTCACAGATCTGATAACAGAGCGGGAGGTCTGATGAAGGGTTTCATTGGCAAGCCTTTAGGCTAGGCTTGTTCAGCAGGTTCATTACAACGCTCCACAAGTTTATTAAAGTTAAACGCTAGATTTTAATCAATGTTTTTAAAATACAGAAACGAAAAGAAAAATTAATTAAGTCAATCCCAGACTTTAAAAGTCGTCAATAATTAAAAATAATTTAGGATATCCGACTAGGTGAAAAGTGGCATTTCGATGAAAATTTCGATTGGGATGGGATAGCCTGGTTGGTAGGGCGTTTGACTCGTGTTCATGAGAACCTGAGTTCGAATCCAGCCGGCCGATGAATCAACAAAAGGCAACTAGTGCACGTTAAATCTGTCGGGTCACAAAGTCCTCTAATCTCCCATAACAAATCAATACCTCTGGGGGAACTGATGCAGGAGTGGGTTCAAAATTACTAGGCTACGGAGTCGAACATTGGTAGTTGTAAACTCAAATTTGAGTCAACTGTTCAACGACGGTTATAAAAATTTTTTTTTGCTTGAGCTGTGTTGGCTCAGGGTATAAAGCGTTCGCTTTCCAATGATGTGAACCGGGTTCAAATTCCAGCGATGGCTGGTCGATACGAATTCCGCAACTGGATCACAACAACCACGTGCTGACGTAAAATATCCTCAGTGGTAGATAGATCATGGGTTAGAGTTCCTTTGCCATCAGGCTGACCGTGGGAGGGTTTCGTGGTTTTTCTTCTCCACGCTAGTTCCATCAAAAAGCCTTCGACAAAGGTAAAATTTCTCCCTATACTTGATCCAGGAGTTTCCTTGTCTTCTGGATTTAGTTCAAAATTCTAAGCTTAAGAAGTTTAATGCTAGTCATAAACTCAAAAATTGCTGACAACGAAACCGAAACTGGAAGTGAATTCACGGACACGAGACTAAAATTATTTTTTTATGCTTTGAGTATTTTAACTTTTTTTAAATTTAAATAAATTGTATTTTTAGGAAAAATAAAATTCATTTTCAGAAATTAATTTTCAATTTATTATTTTTTTTGTTGTTAGATTTCTCGCACATTTCTGAATTTTCTTGCATTTTAAATGTATTTTCTAAAGAACGTGGATTTTTGAGAAAATTCACCAACATTATTACAAATAAAGTTTATCATAGAATTCTGTTTCTAAATTTTTTATAATGTTAGTGATTTTTTAAATATGAATTTGTTATTTTTAACAAGCTTTAAAAAGGAATATTTAAAATGTTTCTTCAAAAGTTTAATATTAAACAATATATTTTGTTCTACTTTATTATATTTTTGAAATTTCCATAAAGTTTTAGTTCAAAACATTATTGATTTAGAAAACAATTATTTTGAAAATTTTACATTACAATTAGTTATAGAGTTGTTAGCGTGGCATAAAAAAATTGTAATTTTTAAGTTCAAATCTGTCCTTATTTTGAAAAATGTTTCATAAATTTTTATTTTTTTTTACTTTAAATTTATAATTTTACGATCCCTGCTTTCCAAACATGAAATAAAATTTTTAATTAATACTTCTTTTTTTATAAAAAAATTGTTTCAAAACCAGTGGAATACCTTAAGAAAACGATATTACAACGAAATATTTATACTGCTAGCTTAAATTTCGTTTTACTCTGAAAACCTATATACAGCATTTGTGTTTTAATGAGGAAGCATATACCTTAAATACTAAAAGGAATTTTATGCAATTAAATAAAAAATTAGAATTATTTTTGCATTTTTTTCAGTGACATTTTGAATAAAGGAACATTTAAAGTACATTGGAAGTAGTAAAAAGAGTCCTTTGAAGCTATGCATACATATTTTTACTCCAATTTCACAATTGAAACGAAATTTGTTCTTAAGCGTGTTAGCTTTCTAGTTTTATAAAATTGTCATCGTATAGTTTTAATGTAAACTGTTTAGAGAGTTATAAGTCTAAAAATGTTTGAATTTCATCGAATAACTACATCCCATTTTAAAAAATAAAAGAAAATGTCACTTTATTTTAAATTTATATTCAAGCGTTAGATCACACTAAAAGTTAAAAAATATGTAACACCTATTAATATCAATAAAATATTTTTTTTAAATTTTTTATTTTACTTTAAGTTTTAAAATAATTGCTAAAATAGCGTGAGATTTAGTCAGTTTTTAATAATTATTGACATTTTATAAGCTTTGATGTCGAAAATACATAAATTAAACTACAAGTAAAGAATATTGAATTTATGTGACGTATACGCTCTCGCAGTTTCACGAAAATTACTGAACAGATTACTAGAAAATTGAAAAAGTAATCCCATGCTTCAGGGTTTTAAGAGAACATTTTAAGGGAACAGAACATTTTAAGAGAACATTTTAAGTGAACATTTTAAGTGAGAACATTTTAAGTGAATGTAAAGTCATGATGATGGATGTGTGCAAAAAAGAGCAACGTGCAGTGATACCACTTTTAGAGGCCAAAAGTGAGAGCAATGCCAACGTTCGAATAGCGAGCTGCTCTCAATAACAAACAAATGATGTAAAACTCGGCATATATCAAAATCGAATAAGCTAAGATACAGGACAAGCAAACATCACGATGCCTTAAAAAACCATGTTGTTGGCTCCCATCTCATTTGATAGACAGTAACAACTATATAAAGTTCACGAACCCATGAGTTTTTAAACTTTGTAGAACCGCTCTAGAACTTGGAGTATAGTTGAATCTCCTAGCAATTAATTAAATGAAAGGGATGGCTTAAGTCAAATTGAATTTCGTGCTAAGGGGGGTTAACTTTAAAGCCCAACACTTGAATTAAAGCAGGAAGATGACCACTGCGAAGTCTAGCAAGAGCAGCCTGTTCGTTTCTACTGCTTTCTGTAACCCTTTTCAAAGGAACAAATTTCGAATGAAAACTTTAGTCAGACAGAACATTAGCAAGTGAGATTTTAAACAGTGCATTCTAAGTGAAGTGAGATACTTTAGCTCTGTTGTTATTTAAAGAATAGTGGTTGCTAAATGTTTAAAAGCAATTAGTTTTACATTTCCAGTGGTTTGTAACATTTGTTGAATTAGTGTTGCCAGACTGGCTACATTGTACCGAAAAGGGTTAATCAAAGCAGTATAAGGACGGTACTAATCATATATGAACACCTTTCTTCGAGTTCTACCTGAAAGGTAAGTTCCGAGGAAGAAAAACTGCCGGCAGTTTTTCAGGGCGCCTTCAGGGCTGACCTTTTGGATTAGTCCATCCGTAATCTCGTTACATAAACATCAACGCGGAATTGTACCAATAAGAATTTTTTAATAAGCTTAATATCTTATTATAAGACTGACGATTTAATGAATCCATTTGCTTTACACTCATACACATCGCTGAATCCTTCACTCCCTTTTCAGATTGATAAAATTATTAATGGACCACAGTGTTAGTCAAAGAAGTACAAGTTAGGAAATTCTTATATTTCTAACCTACTATAGCTCTTTCACCAGGAGTTGGCACTTGACTCATCACGTGGTATGCCACGATAATGTTTCCCTATTTTTGGGAGAAGGTTGTGAGCAATCCTGAACAAGGTTGCTGTTTGGCAAAAATATTTATTTTGCAAACTTTATCTGCATTTTTTAACATTAAATATTTCATAAATTTGATGATATTTCGCCCCATTTTTTATGATATTTCTCTCTTTTGAGTGAATAGTTTGTCCTTTTTGAGACATTTCGCTGGAAAAACAGCAGTTTTAAAATTTAAAACATATTTGATTAGCTAGAGAAACGAAAGGTATAATAGCAGATGATAAAGCGCTGTAAGTGACTGAAAAAGTAGTCACTGTTTGTGTTTGCCGCGCATTAAGGGTTGTCTCTATTTCTAGCTCGGAGATGTTTCTCTTCTTACTCCAGCGCTGCAATGAACTCTGCGTCCGAGGAGGTGGAGTGAAGTGCCAACTCCTGGTGAACGAACTATATCCGTGCAGTACATTAAGTAAAGGAAAGTTGCAAACTCCTTTTATCATTAAAAATCATGCTACTGAGTATTGTCCTTTTCTGATTGCAATCTTCCTCGCACGACTTTAGTTTCATTTTAAATGCTCACATGTGGGCTATGCAATCAATGAGTGCAGTCTAAGCTGCACTTCTCTAATTTCCTTTGAAATCCCGAACTGTGGCTCTGTTGTTGATATTTAATTTCGGACGATATCCACACTTGTAATTTTTTTATTTGGGAAATTCTTATATTTCCAGCATATTATGTAATATTTCTTAATCGAAATTTATTAAGTTGTTTTGATAAATAGTTTTTCGAAACTACTTTTTTTACGGTACTGTCTTCGATTCTTTCATGCAATGAAATTTCGATCATTTTTAGAAAAAAATTAGGAAGCAATAATCAATGGAAAATGATGTTTAACGTCTCATCATTTGACAAAAGAACCACTTTCAATAACTTTTGTTCTAATGATCAGATTTTCACGTACTAAAGACCAATTTCAATGGTTCAAAGATCTGATATAGAATATGCTACAATGCTAACTATTTTAAGTTACGGAAACAGACAAAATAATGGACTATCTCTGAACATACATACAAATTTTAGACAGATATGTATCTTTGTTAATCAAAATAAGGGTTGACGCAATCTGGATAACAATTTGACTAACTGATTAAATGTGACTGTGTTTTGAATAATCATCTTCTCTGATTACTCAGACGATCAAGCGGTATTTAATGCTTTAAATTCCGCCTTCTTCAGTAGTAATTCGCAAGAATTAAAGAAAATTTTTCTCGTTTAAGTATTAATTTGCTACTATAATTAGTACACTGTATGACAAAGCGTATTTCTGCGAAATTGATCGTACCTTTTATCGTTAAATATTGTGTAGGAAACAGCATTATTATGTAAGATCTAATCGGAGCCATCTAATTTCAATAAAAGATTAATTGTCTTGTATCACAGTAACCGATCCCAAAAAGACACATCTAGTGAACTTCGTTTCCCAAAATCGAAGGTGGCCTACTTGATTTGAAAAAGGAAGATGGTTTTTGGAATATGCCTCGAGTGTGCAGGCTTACGAAACTCGGACATAGAATTGTTATGATCGCAGTGGCGTCCATAAGCTTGTGATCACTAAGTCCAACCACGCTCCCGATTGATCTGTCTCAAAGCTCACTAAAAGTGGATCGAAAATCAGTGGAAATGGATTTTCTAAGGCATCGTTTCAAGGGTCACACTTTATTGTTTGGGTAACTGTGCCTAGCGTCAGTAGAAAGAACACATTCTATTAAAATGAATTTTTTATTTTATATCCGTCTTTGAACAGCCGACCCAATTTTGGGTTCACGACTACTAATGTTCAACTCCGTAGCCTTGTAATTTTTAAACCAATCCAGAAGACAAGCAAACTTCTGGATCAGTACCCCCAGGGATCTTGATTTGTTATGGGAACATGGAGGACTTTGCGACTCGACAGATTTAATGTACATCAGTCACCATTACTCTTCGGCTGGTGCTGATCAAACCCACGAGCTCTTGGACATGGGTCCAGTGACCTACCGACCAAGCTATCCCGGCCATAATTTTTTTTTACTTAGTAAAGTTGAGTTTTTCTAAGGGTGTTTCTTTTGTAATGGACTCTTGGTTGAAATTCTTACAAAACTTGACGCCGGCGACTTTTGAATTACTTTAGATGACAGTGTACTTCCTACGTTGTGGCAGATTTACGAATTGATCACTTGTTACTTCCAGGATAACAAAGCTGTAGTATAAGACCCGCGAATGGAATAGAGTCGTTCAATTGAATACAGCACTAATTTGCCAATTATATTATATTATATTATATTATATTATATTATATTATATTATATTATATTATATTATATTATATTATATTATATTATATTATATTATATTATATTATATTATATTATATTATATTATATTATATTATATTATATTATATTATATTATATTATATTATATTATATTATATTATATTATATTATATTATATTATATTATATTATATTATATTATATTATATTACATTATATTACATTATATTACATTACATTACATTACATTACATTATATTATATTATATTGTTATTTATATGTTGCAAAACAAATTTTATAAATCAAGAATAAAACATAAATTTTAGTACTACTTTAAGTATAAAAATAAAATTCTTGAGAATAACTGGAGAAGTGAGCAGATATATTACAAGTAAAGAAACAGATATCCATATATCGTAAGCCAAAAGCAGCAGTGATAATATTTCTCAAATATAAAGCATAAAAAATGCGTTTATAAAACTATAAGGAAGTACCTAAAACAGTTCGCCGAATTTAGCTTTCGTAGAATGACTTTATTGAATGCAGATCACTATACAGATTACTATATATCGTAAGCTAAAAACAGCAGTTACAATATTTCTCAAATATAAAACATAAAAAATGCGTTTATAAAACTATAAAGAAGTACCTAAAACAGTTCGTCGAATTTAGGTTTTGTAGGATGGCTTTATTGAATCTAAATAGCCATCAAGATTCATTACATGTTACCTCCTAAAGCATTTCGATTTAAGATTCATACTCTCAATTGCTTATATACGAATCAAAACATATCAAATAAAAGAGTCCGATTGTAAATAAAGATATTATTCTATGAACGAACCCACAGATTAAGAAATAACTCAATTTCGAATTCTATCTTCCAAATCCTTCCCAAGACGTTGCCATGTTTTGCGGAGTGAAGAGTTTGCCTTTAATTTAGCTTCGCCTGAAGTGTGGATAAGCATCACTAGAACTTTAACTTAGAGTAACGACAAGCGATTATGTTGCTTCGAATCGTGACTTCTAACCTAAGTATCTCTCCTTCGTAGTCATTTACTCTAATTTTCGTGATTACTTATCAACGAAATGGATCAGGAAGTAAGAGCCCGCAATTAGAGGGGTGGAACGGCATTTTCTGTCTAAACAACGTGACAATTTAAATACCGTGTTGGCCGAAATGTTAGACGGGCATTTTCTCAATTAACCCGATGTTAGAATACTGGAAGTTTTCATCGTTTTTGATGGAGGGTAGATCAGCCTAGGGGATACCTCGCGAAAGGGGTGGTGATTATGGATATCGTCTGATTTTCTCAATTAAATTGTAGCTCCCCATCAAATCTCATTTGCATGAGGGAATTGAATACAATTCTCAGGGACTGGATCCATATTTAATAAAAAGTATTGTATTCAATCCCTTTAAAAGGTTCCAATAATACATCTTTGTTTTCTCTTTAAAAGTTCAGATATTATTGAACTCAACAATAAGGAAAGCAAATGTTAGTTCAAATAAGAAATTTGATTTTTCATATTCCTTTTTCTCCATTATAGTTCTTAACCACTCTTCAAGACAGAAATTCTCAGATGAATTAATTATTTATTTATATTTATAATAGACGTTGAACCCAATTTTTGGGCTTACGACAACTAATGTTCAACTCCGTAGCCTTATAATTTTGAACCCAATCCAGAAGATAAGGGAACCCCTGGATTAAATATTGGTTGAAATTTGCCTTTGTGGAGGAGTTTTTAAAGGTGTGACCCCGTTACAAGGAGGGAAAGACTACGAGAACCTCCCACGGTTAGCCTGACAGCAAGGGGACTCTACCCCATGACTACCTGTCTACCACTGAAGATATTTCATGTCAGCACTGTGGTCAGAGCAAGTTGGATGCAGATTCGTTTCAACCAGCTATCGCAGGGATACGAACCCGGTTCACCTCATTGAAAGGCGAGCGCTCCATCACTTGAGCCATCGCAGCTCACAGATGAATTACTTTTATTTTATTATATAACAGTCGTTGAACATCCGACCCAATTTTTGGTTTACGACTACGTTCAACTCAGTAGCCTTATAATTTTGAACCCAATCCAGAAGACAAGGGAACTCCTAGATCAGTACCCCCAGAGGTGTGATTTGTTATGGGAACATGGAGGACTTTGTAGCTCAACTGCTTTAACGTGCATCAAACGGTGGGGAGCGAACCCACGACCTCTTGGACATGGGCCCAGTGCTCTACCAACCAGGTTATCCAGGCCCAACAGATGAATTACTGAAATTGGAATCATCTCGTTTCTTTTTCTGTGATACGTCTACAAACGTCCGAGTCATTTTTTTATTTCTCTGATAATTGCTTCTTAACGCCTACATCACGTCATTGGTAATTTTGTGACAAAGGCATTTAAAGAGCATGGTAAGTCTTTAAAGCACAAGTGGATAAATGAGTTGTGAAACTTTATTTTAAATCCGCTTGTAAGTTTGCATGACTGGTATTTCTCGGTAAAGGCAAGTTTTTTAAACCAAGTTTTATCGAAAGTAAAATATTTTTGTACTGCTTTAATAATGTACAAAAAACCTTTTTAAAAACACTATCGATTGAAATTTTTGTTTTAAAGAATAAGTTACTATATTTTTTGTCAATTTTTTGTAGTTTTAAAGTACAAAAAGTAGATAAAAAATATAGATTTTCTTGTAGATTTTTTTTTCCTTTTTGTAGCTGTGGGATTTCATTATTGCAGATTAAACTAGGCTGCGATTTTCAGCATGGTAAGCCAGTTTTCTCCTGTCTTGATCACTGAGAAATTGTTGTTTGGAGAAAAAATTATATTCGAAATTTCTTTCGAAAATCCACCCTCTCTCATAATTTAACCAATGGAGCATTATATGAATATCAGTTTTCTATTCTCTGAGTCAATAATTGATCTTTGGAAATATTTTTATTCATTTATAACATTAATAATAAATAAATGAATAGCATTAATTAAACATTAATAAATAGTGAATTTTATTGAACTTGGATAACGATTTTTAATCTTCAAGATTTCAAGCATTTTTAAACAGGGCTGTGTGCCTTTAAAATTGAGTGAGAATTGAGAATATGAAATATTATTCAATTCTTTTAATTTTCAACCATAAAATAAGCAAAGCTTGATAATAAAATAACTCTTTTAAGTTTTAAATATGTTGATAACTTTTTGAAGCATTAATTCAAAGTTTAATTTTTTTTCGAAATTTACCAAAATGATATGCCCCTAACACACATGATAATACAAAAAGTTATGAATTCTAAAACTAATATCTATTTCCTTAGAAATATCTGAATATTATTTTGAACACTAAAACTACGAGATTTAATGATTTTTGTATTTTTATTATGTAATTGATTCAGATAAAATATGACAATAATAAAAATACAAAATTTTATTATTGTATTTTTATTATTGTCATAGATTAAGATAAATTTAAATTTTTCACTAAAAATTTGGAATTAATATCAGCATAAAATAATTTTTTTAGTAAAAAGTAAAATATTGTTGGTTTTAAATATAGACTTGCACATACAACTATACGATAAAACTACGAAAAACTACGAGATTTAATGATTTTTGTATTTTTATTATTGTCATTTACAGATTAAGACAAAATTCACAATGAACATCGGCAAAAAAAAAATTTTTTTTAGTAAAAATTAAAATATTGTTGGTTTTAAATATACACTTACATACAAAAATTGGGATGCAAAATTTTATTCCCTCAGTAGATTTTCTGAAACTCCGTGTTCACGCATGAAAAATACTGTTTTAAAATTTTTAATCAGTATTTTTCATGCTTACATGCAAATTAATTAACTCCCGATAAAGCTGCATTTACTTTCTGTGGGAAAATTAAAAGAATTGAGTTAAAAGAATATTCGAAATGGTGTGTGGAGAAACAGTTATTTTTCGAGTAGAAATCAGCAATTTGAAAGATGTCCAACCCTTGAACATAGTCAAACGGAACCAAAACTGAAGTTGTAGCTCTTTAAAAGCTTTCAAAAATAGCTTCAAATTCTTAAAAATCCCAATTTCGTAACTAAGTCACACAATATACACTGTTAAAAATTCCGAGCCACGTGGCACCAATAATCGGCATTCATTTGCTGGCTACATAAAATGGAGCTCAATTTTACCATATTTTAATATTTTCTCTAGCTCCAAACATCAGTTGAAGGTTGCACCAGAAGTAGGAGTTTTGAAGAAACGAAACACCGATTTTTATTCTTTTTTTTTCTTTTATGAAAGCAGTGGAAAGTTTCACCATTTTTAGGTATTTTTAAAGCTTTATGCAATCCAAGGTTGTTATTTACCGAAATAAAACTATTTACCGGAAGTAGGTTATTTTATGACATACCTGTAACCATTTTATACAACCAACCAAATTTAAAAATTAAGCATAAAGGAAATGAACTCGAATTAATGCAAATAAAACATTTACCTATCTAAACGAGTTGATACTTGAAACAACATACATTAGTCGTCCCGAAACACTGAGACCCGAGTTGTAAAGAAAACATGGCGTCGTAAGCAAATATCGTTCAGTTTGCAGTCGCCGTCAAAGTTTTACGTCTTTTACCAAGTTTTGTTGCATTTAGTTGAACCATGGAAGTATTTTTCGATCATACTTCACAGTTTAAAGTGTAATTAAAATAAAATGATCTTCTCTTTAACTAAACTTAGGGATAATGAGAAACTTTGCACCAAATACTGGTTAAAGATTTAAAGAGTTTTTTTATAGTGTACATTTTAAAGAATTAAAAAACACATTCAAAAGTATTAATTAGTGACCAATTAATTAAGAAATTTTGCATTCATATAATTCTTCATGTCCTAACATGGGAGTTGAAAAAAGTAGAATCTGACTTTACACTGTAAAAAATTCCGAATCAAATGGCGGTATAAAGGACCGGACTTTTGGGTGCATCATCCGTAAGATCTATTTTGTACTGTAATTTTTACAGTTAACGGTAATTATTACAGTTAACATTGCGGTATATCAGATTTTTTGTTCCGTTACGTGTTTCAGTAAAAAGGGATTTCACGGTAAAAAGCATCTGCAACCTAATTACCGTTTTTTTTTTTACCGAAATTTGATTGATCAGTAATTTTTTACTGTGTAGGACACATTACCAGCATTAATTCCTTGTAGAAAGTCTAAATATCTTTGTTTTCATTACATTATGTCACCGTAAGGACAGGTGAGTGCGGTAGAGACTAATGAAAGATTTTTTTGGTATTTCTTATAAGGTGGGAGCCAACTACAACTAATTTTAATTCTACTGATACTTGCATTATATGAACTAAATAAGCACGGCTTATACAAAATATATTTCGATTGAAAAAAAACTAACCCTTTTCATTAAATTTCTAAGACATCAGTTTATCTTAAACAATAAGTTAATAGACAAACTATCGATGTTCAGAAAGACAATCTATTTCAATTTAGAGAAAAATATGTCATATATCTGTTATATTTAAAACTTGTATACTACTTGTCCGGGATAAGTTTGACCTTTACTGTCAAACAGTCAAAGAGGAATTTTTTTTTCCTTTAAAGGTAGTCAAAGTATTAAGGGAAAAATTTTCATTTAAAAAGAATGAGGACTTTAAGTAAAAGTGATTTTATGTTTTCGAAAATTTATATTTTCCTGTAGTTTACAATAATCTCCTGTGCAGAAGATTATCATAAACAATATATAAGTGAACAATATTTTTAGCTTAGCAAACTTTAACAGAAAAAAAAATGATATCACCCTGAATAACTTTGGTTCAAATAATCTGACTTTCACGAACTAAGTGTCACTCTTAATGGTTCCAGAGAAATCAAACACAAAAGCGTACTTTCTTTGAATAAGCATAGATACAATTTTTTTTTAAATATTTGGAATCCTGACCCTTGAAATAGAGGGGGGGGGGTAGACAAAATTTCAAAAGAATTGGGTCGTAATAAAGAATTATATATATGCGAAAGTTTAAAAAAATGCCAAATTAAATCGCCATGGTAGGTGAAATAATTAAAAACAACCATAAAGAAACTGTATGATTGACCAGACGGTAAAACATGGTGTTTCTCTGTTGATAAGCAAACTTAAGAGGAGAATTTTTGAACTGTTTTCTGGGTAAAGAAGACAGATTACTTTCTTTTTAATCTCCTTTGAAAATAAAATTTTAATCAATAAATGAATTATTTATGATTTTTAATATGTATATATATATACTTGTAGTTTATTATTAAAGGTCAAATTCTGACAAATATTAAAAGTAATATAAGTAATTCTCAGGACTAAAAATGTATAATGAGAGTTGAAAAAAAAATCATTCTCACTAGTAGGCCATCATGCAATGAATTGTGGTCCAGGATGCTTGAAAGAAGCTGAGGAGAGATTAGCTATTTGCGGAGCTAATCTGTAAACAGTATGCCAAATAGGATTACAAAAGTAATCCACCGCCAAAGTCTCATGACCAAATATTAATAAGTTTTTTTAATTATACAAATTTGTAAAATAGAATTTGAAATAAATTTTTAAAACAGTATAAGAAATAAATTTTTGAAATAGTTTTTAGTATGAATTTTTAAAATAGTATTTGAAATAAATTTGTAAAATAGCTTTAGAAATAAATTTGTATAATAGTATTTGAAATAATTTTTTGAAATAGTATTTGAAACAAATTTATGAAATAGTATTTGTTATACATATGGGAAAAGTTATGAATTTGTAAAATAGCTTAAGAAATACATACGTATTTGAAGTAAATTTGTAAAATAGTATTTGAAATAAATTTGTAAAATGAGATTTGAAATACATTTGTAAACTAATATTTTTTAGTAAATTTATTTTATAATGTTAAAAACTTACAATTTTAGAAAGCAAAATAAAATGTTTCAATTTAATTCTCTTTTTTTATTCAACATTATTTCATTTTATGCTTTACAGAATATGAAAGTGGTGTGGAGATGAATGAAGCATGTAAATAGAAAAATGTTTGAGTTAATTTGTATGAAAAATCCATGTTTTAAGTTCAGAACCTTCTTTCATGTCAATTCTTAACCAAGGTACTGTAATGATATTTTAGGATTTCAACAAAAATACCTAATTCGCTCTGTTCAAAAATATCTCTTGCACAGGACTTTTTTTTCTGAACATAACATACCTGCTTTAATTACGAACCCGCACTCCTTCTACAATTCAAAAATAACTTTATCTTAGGGAGTGGCTCAAGAATTTACACTGCATAAGATTAGCTAAGTAAACTTGATTTGCAGTAAAAAGAATGGATATTATCTACAGACTCATTTCGTTAGTTCAGTGAACAATAAAATTAAAAAAAGGAAAATTTAGGTTTATAACACCCCTAATTAAACAAGAGTAACAATTGTTACAGTTTTTACTATACTTTTTTTAACTCTGAAATTAATTTTCATAAGATAACTTCTTTTGCCGACGATTTTGTTCTTTTTTTTTTAATTATTAGTTAAAGCCCGCATTCTTGTAATTTTTGCATTTTATATTTGAAATTTCAAAGTCGAATGACATACATGAAAAGACCTCTAGTTTAAAGAATCAAAGTTAAATAGTTGCAAGGCCGATTATTTCGAAAAAAATCAACTACTCCTATTCAATGAAACAATTATCTAAGAATCATTAATATTCTTGTTTCCTTATTACAAAACATTAGAAAAAATTTGCATTTACAATTTCTTCAAAACGTGTGTAAAAACTATTATTATAGGTTATTCAAGTAGAAAAAAAGCGTAATGTTTGAAAAATAATAATTTTTGAGATGATGATTCTAAAAACAGCATGGTTTTTTGGTATCTTTTTACAATTTTCTATTTTAATAGGTGTTTAAAATGCCAAAGCAGGTTTAAGCAAGTCATCTTCGTCTAAACATTTCAAAACGCTTTTTTTTTAATGGTCATTAAGATTTGAACTTGTTAACTGAAAACGCACATTTATGACAGAATAAAATCTGAAAAAAACCTAGTTTTATTATTTATTTTTACTGTCCATAACCTACAAAAATTTGCACAAGACGCGCCAAAGTATGAATTTTAAGCCTCCCAAAAATTTTATGTCAAAATTCAACGCGTGAGAATTAATTTAGTATAAAGACTCATAACCGATCCCCAATGCTTTTCATTCTCGTCATCAAATTATACTCCAAATGATTGGTTCCAACTTATCGGATCTTAATCCTTAAAAAAGAAAAGGAAAAAAAAAAAGAAACTTATGAAGAAAAGGAGGGTAGATTTGGCAAGGTATTTTAAACCCTACAATTGTTATAAAAATTGATTGTCGAGATAATGAAAATGGTTTTAAGCAAGAGTGCAGAGAAAGTCTTAAAAAGAATTATCCACTAAATTTCATGGGTTGGTAAAGGAGTGTAATTGGCTTGGTTTGAAGCACGATCACCCGATCACCTTGTTGGCTTATCTCTGCGCTTTTAGCAATTTGGAATAATTTGTGTTGAATTATTTGTATACCAGTCGAATATCAACCTACAGTCGTTAATAGATTGTTTCAACTAAATGTAATATACTGAGATATATTATTGCATATTGATGATGGAATACGATATTGTTTAAAAAAAATGTTGGAACATATTTTTATGAAAATAAAATCTTTGAAATTTATAAAAATTAATAGGAAATTTTAAGATGCAATCGGATGGTTTTTTATATAAAAAAAACGTGTAATTTGATAAATATGATAAATTCTGCTAAGTAAAATAAGTAGTTACTGTAATAACTAAGCAAAATAAGTGGTTACTGTAATAACTAAGTAAAATTAGTGGATGCCGTAATAACTAAGTAAAATAAGTGGTTACTGTAATAACTAAGTAAAATTAGTGGTTACTGTAATAACTAAGTAAAATAAGTGGTTTCTGCAATAACTAAGTAAAATAAATTGTTGCTGTAATAGCTAACTAAAAAAGTTGGTTAATACACCCATAAAAGGGCTATTAAATAGTCCTTGATACTGTTATTCAGAGCACTTTGAAAAGACTAAATTAAAAGGCTTTCAATTTTGCTAATTAAGACGTAAAACAAACGAAAATGTTGAGATCGGTTGTTTTTATTCTTTAGTTTTATTTTACGGGAAATAAAAACTAACAAACTCCGAATTAGGATAAAACTGCATGAACATTCAATTAAGGATATTTATTTCGGTTAAAATGTGTGTTAATTAGGAGGGCTGTTTTGTTTACTCTGAATTACTGAATAATTGTGATCTTGTAACAAGTTTAGCAATTTTTGGAAGTCTATTCTTGGATAGACGAATTTTGCCTAAAAAACTAATGATAAAGTTACAGAGCGAACTTTCAGAATTTTTTTGTTCAGTGATATCATTTTCTAGTATTTTTTAAATATTTATTTTAGACTATTCATAGCAAGGTATTTTTTATATTTTTTAACAGCCTATTATTTACAGTTTATTAAAATTAAGCAAGGATTCATCCAGAAGATTGATATGCTTGCTAAACTTCATAAAAACTAAAATTCTACTGACTAACCGTCAAATTACAAAAAAGTAGTAGCCTCTGTATGCAACTCTCGAAAGCTTTAAATCTGGAAGAAACATGCAGTTGTAACGCTTAAAAATTACTGAAGATCACGTGACTTGGATTTAATAATGGCAAAATCTGTTCGAAAATAATGAAATATGTAATCTGGAGTTAGTTCCAGATGAACTATGTATTATACTAATGGTTGTTCTTTTTTTTCCAGAAATGTTATAACCGTACAATATGGTAGTTTTTCCAGAATATTTTTCGCTGTGTTCAAATCATACAAAAATTTTGAAAAAAAAATGATTTTCTTATACGACTCGAGAAAGACAAGCTTCTTTAAGGTATTCGACTAGTTTCGAAACCTTTTTTTTAAAATATTAATAAGAAATTTAAAAAAAAAAACAGTTTATTTGTTTGATTATGCGTAAAAACATATAAAACGGGCAAAAAAGTACTTTTATTTTATTTTTGCTTTTTAAATGGATATTTTTAGGTAAAATTTATCTTGTGACTTATCATGTGACTTGGAATTAATAATGGCAAAATCTGTTGTTCAAAAATAATGAACTATGTAATCTGGAGTTAGTTCGGGATGAGCTATGTATTATACTAATGGTTCTTTTTTTACCAGAAATGTTATAACCGAACAGTTTGGTAGTTTTTCCAGAAAAAATGATTTTCTTTTACGAGTGGAGAATGGTAAACTTCTTTAAGGTATCCAACTAGTTTTGATAACTTTTTTTTAAAATATTACTATAAAATTTCAAAAAAATAGTTTATTTGTCTTATTATGCGTAAAAACAATAAAACTAGTAAAAGAAAATTTTTATTTTTGTTTTTTTAAATGGCCATTTTTAGGTAAAAATCATCCTTTTTTTGCGTATACGCTAAACACTGTAAAAAAAAAATTCCATCATCCAAAAAAAAAAAAGAAGAAAAAAAAACGCACTTGTCTTTGGGAAAAAACATGCATAAAAAATGAAATTCTACTTTTTTCTCTTAGTCTGTAGATCAAAACATGTGAGCTATAATCATAAACACTCATGAAAAATTGTAGACAGTTATTTTAAAAAAAACATGAGCTATCGTTTTTAAGGTGGTGTAAAATGTGAAAAAATCTGATTTAGAGATAAACGCATTTAAAGAAATAACTAGTCTATCCAGCGTTATCATCCTGCACAAAAATTGCAATAACTTAGTGAATAAATGGAGTACAAACAAAAGTAACGTATTTTTAGAATGCTAAGATTACAGGAATTTTAAATTTACAATAAACTCAATTTCAAAAATTTCGTCCAAAAACATGTTTTTGCACTAGTCAGGTACTTAAATTAGTATCAAAATTATTATTTAATATTTTCATTGGTTTAAGCGTATTGGAACTACATTCCCAAATAATAAGCAAGTCTTCTCACAATTTTTCCGTTCAGAAATTTTTAAAATGACAAGCCTTTATTATAGTTTCAAACTAAGAACTAACTAGTCAAGCTCCCTCTTATAAAGCGGTATATAGCGGAAGAAGGTGGTCACCACCCACATAACCCTAATCTTCAGAGAGAGAGAGAGAGAAGCAGTAAATTTTATTCAATTACAGAGTACTGCACAACCATTACGGAAAATATTTTGGTTCATGGGTAGGTATTAAGTATTCACTCTTCAATTATTTCATTTCCTGGATAAACATAAGGGAAGAGTTTTCATATTTGGTGTCCATATTTATTACTGTTTACTCTTGTATGGTCGGTCATTCAATTAGTTGGTAAAGAATATCACCCCTGCTGTTTGTTACGACACGGATGAATTGTTATTACGGTGGGGAGGCATTATTTTTAGTTTGTGATTGACTATGGTTACCCTGGGTTGTGTCTCTTTTTTTTTTTTTTTCGATTTCTAAAATGGTACATTACTTGCGAAATAATATATAGTCATTCATAGGAAAATAAAATAAATTTGGGGTAACAGTTTTGGACTCAGAAAAAAATTCTGGAAAGTTTACCATACTTGTACTGTAATGACCTGGTGTAAAAAATCACAATACTGGAATTAAAAAACCAAATTTCATGGTATTTAAACCATTTACTTGACAATTTTTCAGCTCGTATGGTAGTGGTTTACTGTAAATTCTGGTTTCCAAAATTATAATCCTTATTACCCCACATATAGTAAAAATACAAAACTGAATAATAAATCTAACCGAATAAATGCTTTTTTATACCATGCTCTAAGGTACAATGTTAAAATTACCAAAATTTAAACAATATTTCTTTAAAATTAATAAAATTTAAACAGTATTTTAAGAATATTAATAAAGTTTAAGCAGTATTTCCTTAAATTAATAAAATTTAAACAATAATCTATTAAAAGTACTAAAATTTAAATATTATTCCATGAAAATTAATTTTTGTAAATATCCTAAAAGCCTGACATGATAGAGTAAACGGTTTTCAGAATTAAAATTAGCATAAAAAACTATATTAGGAAAGATATACACCCCGAGAGATGTCTATAATTTGTTTATCAGAGTAATTATTTGTAACTCATCCCCCGGGTAAAAGTTTTGCCGAACTGTTACTTTTCCTCTCGAAAATGGAAAACCATGAAAAGGAAAATAAAGATAAATCTTCTGAAAATTGTATTAAATCAGCGTTATTTAGCCATGTTAACTATAAGTGCTTACTAAGTTGTATTCAGCCATAGAAACATTATTATCCTAGCAAATATTTTGCAACATGCAGTTTAAAATATATATATATATATATATATTATAATATATATATATATATATTATATATATATATATATATATATTATATATATATATATTATATATTATATATATATTATATATTATATATATATATATATTATATATTATATATATATATATTATATATTATATATATATATATATTATATATTATATATATATATATATTATATATTATATATATATATATATTATATATTATATATATTATATATTATATATATATATATATATATATATATATATATATATATATATATATATATATATATATATATATATATATATATATATATATATATATATATATATATATATATATATATATATATATATATATATATATATATATATATATGCAGTGTGAGCTGACGAAGAGATTATATCTTTTCATTTTCGTGCTTTTTATTATACATATTCTTTTAAAAAATATTTTATTTTAATAATTTTTCTTCTTTTTTCATTAATCTTTATTATTTTCCATGCTTTATCAATATTTTAAACTTATTTTATGAGTTCTATATACTTGCAGCTTATAAGCAGTAAATAAAGCTTATTAATTTTCTAAATTTTTTTCATCATTTTTTTTCTCACTGAAATCAACAAAATTTTCAAATAAAATCACTGAAGGCATAATTACATTAGATTCATCAGATGCTGAAAATGACTGGCCATTCGTAAAAGTAAAAAAATGTCATTGTTTTTTTTAGTTGGAATTTTAGTACATCGCAATTTCTGGCACCCTGGATTCATTAACAATTATTAAATAACTGTCACAAAATCGGGCTAAATGGCGTTTTAAATCTACTTGTGTTTTGTAAATGGTGCGAAAAATGTTTTTTCGCTTTAAGTCACAGACAATTAGTTTTTGAAGTGTTTTTTCTCACAGGAAATGAGAAAAAAAAGCGTTTACACTGTAATTGATTTTTTTGGGCAGTTAATTTCTGTTAAGAAATCAGTAAATTTTAAAAAGCTTGTTTCAGTTTATTTTACTGTGATTCACCTAATAAACCGAAGAACTGGATTTAGAAAAAGAAAAAAAATTACGAGAAATTTAATTGATACGTAATGGTTCATTAACTGGATAAAATGAGTAGATAAAAATCTCAACTTTTTTAACTCAGATTTGTAGTTATTTCCAGTAGTAGAGTAGATGATGTTTTGAAAATGGTAAAATTGTACATATAATTTTGAAATTGTTTGAAATTTTCTCCTAATTGATTTATTGCGGGCGTTTTTTTTTCTTTAAATTTAGAATCTGTCTAACTTTATTATAAATTTAAAAAAATTAAAAAAATTTAAATTCTTCTGATTCTCTTGAATTCAATAAAAATTATCTAGTTTACAACTGTAGTAGAAACTATTAAACTATTAAAACGAACTAACACGAATGAAAAACTTCTACTAAATATACATTATTTGTTTTAAACTTAGTAATTAATGTCACATACATGTGTTAGGAAACAAATATTTAAAATCAGGATTTATTTATTGATAATGTACTTTGAGACAAACTTGCGTGTTCAGTAATCGCAATCTAAGGTAATATGTTTTATGAAGTATAAATGTGCCTTGTAAAGTAATATGCCTTGTAAAGTAATATGTCTTGTAAGGTAATATGTCTTATGAAGTATTTTCCCAAATAATCTTTATAGAATAAGATGAAAAAATATTATTAATCAACAATATAATAATAATTTATTATCTGTAAGGATTATTTGCAAAATTTTCGCTATAGCTTATCGATTTGTTTTTCATTATAGCCAATGTACTTTACTAATACAATTCCTAAAGTTATACATATTTTATTGATTTCCGAATTGAAGTTATTATTAAAGTTATGAATTGTTTTGATTTGACAAACCCACGTAACTTTGTCTTCTTAAAAAACTTGATTTTAATGGCACAGATTAAAAAACTGACAAAACTTAATCATTGACTAAAATAGTTATTGTGTTGAATATTTCTTTGGTTTCACCGTGGTAGTAGCAGACTAAGAAAAAAATTTGATTAAAACTGTGGGAATTTTACCGTGTTTTTTGCTCTGTCAAAAAGTTCGGTCATTTTTACCGAAGAGCTTTGTCAATGATTTCGTTAAAACAAAAAACTAAATTTTGGTTTTATGATATGTGATTAAATTTGGTAATTTTATCATGATATCGAAAGGCATAAAAACCATTTATTCGGTTAAATTTACTTTTTAGTTGTAATAAGAACTATAATTTTAAAAACCAGAATTTCCACTAAACTCTATGGTAAATATGACAGAGGAATTACGAACTGAATAGCTTAAATACCGTATATTTTGGTTTCCTTATCCAGAATTTTTTCCCAAAAAATATAATTATCATATAGGTGCGGTAATTTTACCAGATTTTTTTTTCCTTGCACTATTAACAAATATTCAAACGACCATTGTGCCCAAGTTTTCACTAGTCTTAAAGATACCGCAAAATTGCTTCATATACATATGGTTCAAGAATTTTTAAATCTACCTCTGTGGGTACAAAACAATATGTCTTAATACAATGTATACATTTTATTCTATGATATCTTCTTTAAGTTTTGTACTTGAAATACCCTTTGATTTAATTGTTCGTAACTTTTCGAGTAACAATAAATAAAATAAAATACTGACATTACATTTAATTGAAAGAATGTTTATCTCTGACAATTATAAGAAAAGTATTTATACGTTAATTGCTCGTAGAGATCAGTTTATAATTAAAATTAATAAAAATTATTTTGAAAGTTTTATGATTAAAAAAGGTTTTCATTCACTTTAAAAGTTTTAAAATAATTTTGAAAACTGAATTTCAAATTTTCGAAGAAGTATTGTTGTAAGTGGAGGACAGATTTGGAGAGTTTGGCTGGAACTTCAAGTTTCATTTGCTTCAGTTCTTGAAAAGAACTTTAAGCGATATCAAGAAGAATTAATTTAAGAATAAATATTGATTTTTGTATACTCTTAAGTTCAGACTGAATATTCACAGTATTTCCAAAAGATTAATCAAGGAGTTAATATTATAGGTCAACCCTGACCCGATTTTTCTGAAAGGCTATATAAAACTCACATTTTTATTTGAAGATATTAAAAATTATACGATTTTTTAAACAGAAAGAATATTAATTACCGTAAATTAAATCGTTGTATTTTTGCAATCATACAGATTCGATTGTTCTTGAATATCCCGACATGCGTAAGTATTGCGTATACGCCATATTCTTTCTTGGTGGTATTTGACTTTCCAAAATCTGCAGGTAATGTGCAGGTAGGGCAAGCAAGGCAACACCTCTTCTTCTTGATTACGGTAATCATTCCTGTCAACAGTGGGGCCACAGACTGTCAAGATGGCTCCATCAGAATGGACCACTGGTCAACATTTTTTTCCCTATTCTTTGACTTCTGTGGGTGATCTTATATCACTTATATTTTTTTGCCTTGTTTAAGTACATTAATTACTCGACTGAAGAGAGCTATTAGGAAAAGAGGGATGCACTTTAACATTGTTTCCTTGTAACTTTTTTTTTCAAATAGTATGAGGTAAAAGCTATTACAATAAATGCAATTTGAGTTTTATTATAAGATCTCACTCAAATGAATGTCCATGATTGAAATTTTTAAATAATGATTTTCATCACGTTGCGATAGTCGAATTCCAATTCTTAATTAATTCTTTATTACTAGTTCCTTTTTTCACTCAATTCGTTGTATTACTGTATGCATTATCGTTTAGTGGTTTTAAAAAAAAGTAAAAAAAAAAAAAAAAGAATTATTATGTTATAATTTTGAAAGTTTCATGAATTATATATAATAAAGGCGCCGAATATGCGATGGCCGTCTAATAAATGACATTATTGTAGCCGGAGGTGGTAGACTCGAACAAAAACGTAGATAATAGGATAGTTTCTTTTTTGTGATAGTAAGAGTAGATAGTATTGCAATAAATGCAATTTGAGTTGTTTTATAAGATCTCACACAAACGAATGTCTACAATTGAAATTTTTAAATTACAATTTTCATCACGTTGTGATAATCAAATTCTAATTATTAATTCCATTATTCCAGTTTTTTTTCCTCACGTAATTCGTAGTATTACTGCATGCATTATCATTTAAAGGTTTTTATAAACACTAAAAAAAATTATTATTTTCTAATTTTGAAAAGCTTATTAATTATATAGAATAAAGGAGCCTAAAATGCGACTGATGTCTAATAAAGGACACCCCTATTGTAGCCAGAATAGTAGACTCGAACAAGAATGTAGACAGTAACATTGTGTTCCCTGTATATATATATATTTTTTTTTTACAATGGTATGAATAGATAGTATTGCAATAAATGCAATTTGAGTCGTATTATAAAATCTCACTCAAACGACTGTATACAATTGGAATTTTTAAATTGCAATTTTTATCACGTCGGGATAATCAAATTCCAATTATTAATTTCATTATTAGAGCTTTTCTTTTAAACAATTCGTTGTATTACGGTATGCATTATTGTTTAATGATTTTTACAAAAACTAAAAAAAATTATTATTAAAAAATAAAGATTATTATTTTATAATTTTAAAAGTTTTATCAATTATACTGAATAAAGGCACCTAACATGCAATAACTCTCTAATAAACGACACTCCTATTGTAGTCGGATATAGTAGACTCGAACAAGAACAATCTAAATTACACATGAAAAAGACGGCGAGAACACAGAAGCTAGTTATTGATTATAAACCGAGTATGGTTGGTCTATGGAAGATTTTCCTTTGTTGAATTCTAAAGTACGTCATTGAATTGTATAATTTTTAGTCAAATGCGAAGGAAATGTCCTATAGATTCTTTTTTTTTTTGTTATAAAATTGTCCATAAATAACCATGGTCCATGATTGTATCAATTAGATCTTACGTATTTAATAAGCATCGGTATTTTCTTGATATTATCCGATATTAGATCACTTTTTCTAAGTTTTGAATATTTTGTTAACATTTTATTTGAGATATAACACTACGGTACTTTTAAGTTTCGCAAATTTGACCACTCTGTAATAGTTTCCTCCAGTCACATGTAGATTAGATATAATAATGAACATCATAACAGGTGTTATGTTTTAATATTATTTTTAAAAAGAGTGTTTTATATTAGGAATTCATTCATTATAATTTTTAAAACTATTTTTAAAATAACCTTATTCCGTCACCATAAAGTTATTTAAGCTTGTTAACGAAAATTAGGAAATTTTTCTTATAATAATCCCGGCAACTTAATATTTTATATAAATTTTAATTTTTTAAAAATTATTTATGCAGTAAATGGGAAAAAAACTTGATTGCTTTGTGAAACTATCGTTGCAAGTATTCCAAAAAAAGAAATAGTAATGATAATCCTTTTTTCTTTCCTTTTTAAAAAAATTAAACATTTATAGCTTAATTTAGATTACGCATTTATTTGCAATTAATATGTATATATATATATATATATATATATATATATATATATATATATATATATATATATATATATATATATATATATATATATATATATATATATATATATATATATATATATATATATATATATATATATTTATATATATATATATTTATATATATATATATTTATATATATATATATATATATATATATATATATATATATATATATATATATATATATATATATATATATATATATATATATATATATATATATATATATATATATATATATATTAACAGATTTTTTTTTAAAATCCAGTATGGCGTTTAAAAGAGACATCAATGTCTTGTGATTGTAACTTTAAAACAACAGATAAACCAATCAGATAAGGTGAAACACGCATCACTGCTCATGCCTTTTTTTCATACTAATTGGTCAACAGAAACTGAAGTTCAAAATTTTTTTGTTAATTTCTTGTCTAAAGTGATTTTTTTTTTTAAACAATGTTCTTGGGATATAAATAATCTGAAATAATTATCTTTCCCCATTTGTAGTTTTACTAAACAAATTAAAAGGACAACTAACTTAATCATGTAACTTTTTATCGACAAGTTAATATGACAGGTTGAAATAGTTTAATTATTGCTGTTGTAATTATTGCTGTTTTTCACACTAAAATATGTAAAAGTTGAGGAACCAGCGGATATTAATTTATATCGTTGAAATATAATTATAAGTTGAGTTGTTTTCCTTCTCTTTCTTTCTTAATTTTAAAAAAGCAATTAATCCCTATTTATCTATAGCGTAATCATGCTATAATATTAATGAGGGGAAAAAATATCTCTTTAACATGACCTGCCGTGTTAGTTCATAAAATAAATACCGGAAAAAAAATTCTACTGCATATTGATGAAAACAATTAATTGTACTTATTATTAATCAGCTGAAGAAAAAAAGTTATCAAGACCATTACATCTTCATCATCGATTTTATTTTTAGTATAAACAAGAATATTAAAGATTTTTAAAGAAAAAGAACTAGAAAAATTAAATATTGATTGAAAAAAAGCAGAAGATTTTCATTAACAAAGAAGTAATATTACTACAAATATTAAGCCCTATCGGCAATTGCATGTACATCAATATGTTACTTTAAAGCGATATTATGAACTTTTAAATTCATTATTTTCTTATGAAAAGCATGCACAGCGGTTGTAGCAAATTTGTTCTTAATAAAAATTATTCTTAATAAAGAGTTTAAGGGAATGAAAAAGAATAAACCTAATTTATTTAATAAATATTTATTTACATAATTAAATTCTATTTTTGTCTTAACAGGTACAATAGAATTCAGATAATAGAATAGAATAGAATACAATGAAATAAAATAGAATAGAATAGAATATATATATAATAGCAACATCCTGAGATCGAATATATAGCTTTAGAGAAAGTAAGCTAATGAACGCGAAAAGCAATATTTTAATCATTTAATCAATTAAATTTTATTAAAATTTATCAATCACTTTTAATTTTGGCATTAAAAATTATAAATTATGATTTTTACCCTTTTTTACATGTTGTAAGTTATTTTTAGTGTTCTTAGTACAAAACACGCGGTAAAATTATGGTAAAAAATAGTGACATCCTGAGTGCAGCATTCGTAAAATCATTTTTACCATAAAATCCATTTTTAGCGTAAAATTTTATTCCGTAATTTTACAGTAATATTTAGTTACTTACAATGATTCAGGGATTTTACAGGATTTGATTCGGAATTTTTTAGTGTTTCTCTTCACATTTTGGACATGAAACAAAATACATAAAACTGAAATACCCTAAGATATTTATGATAAGATATTTAACCTAAGATACCCTAAAAACTGTCCAAAAGGTTACTTAATCGAATTTAATCGAACAATCAAAATGGCTTTTTTTTTCTTTTTCTTTAGGTTAAGTGTTCTATGTATTAGCTGAGATTGCAGTCATGTTTTAGCAAAAAATTAAATAAATAAATAAATACATAAATGAAAATAAATAAATAAAGCGTCTAGAATAATTACTAAAGAGCAAAATTTGGTGATAGGTGAAATTAGGTGTCTTTTTAATTACAAAGTCATATTTCTGTAAATAATCTTAGAGTTATTCAGAAATAAAATTTAAATGTCAATAAATTCTACTATTGCATGAGTGTCTAGCCAGTTTTTTTATGCTATGTGAATTGATACAATATCAACTATGAACTTCAGCTATTCTAGAACAAAATTTTCTAAAAACGAAACTAGCTAACTTTTTTGAATATCTTCAAATTATGATAGATGTTCTATAAAGAAAATTGCGATTAGATGAATGCAATGCGAGGCTTTTCTAGAATGAAAATAGCTTCCCAAATTATTCAACTTCCTCACAAAAAAATTTATGTTTAAATTATAATTGATATTCTACTTAAAAAATTTAAGTAACTTAAAGGAGATACGAGGCTTTTTTAGAATGACTGTATCTCTCCAAATTACTTAACTTTTTCGGACCAAATTTCTGTTAAATATATGCACAGTTATTTTTGTTTTTTGTTTTTTTGTAGTTCATATTTATATGATTGTATGTTATATCCGCTAAGATTATCAAGATTCCACTTTTTTACATTGAGAGTTTAGATTTACAGTGCCAAGTTTATTTGATACTGTTGTGATGAATTTTACTTAACTGAAAAATCTGTTTTCAAATTTTTTGTGAGCATTCTAGCGTTTTCAACTCCTCAGAGGCAATGAGGACCAGTGATAGTTTCATTTCATTTGTTACTACACTGTAAAAAATTGCGGATCAAATTACGGTAAAAAAGTACGGGCACTCTAAATACCGGTGCTTTTTTATAATGAAATTCGTTTTTACCGCAAAATTTTCAGGAACAAAAATCTAATATTCCGTAACTGTTATATAGTAATATTTACAGTAAAATCAACGCATAATTGGAATTAGATAAATACTGTAAAAATTACGGTATAAAATTTAACCCAAAATGGATTTTAAGGATGCTGCACTTTGTGTGCCAATACTTTTTAACGTAATTTGATCCAGAATTTTTCACAGTGTATGTTATTATCTAATCACCGCAAGAATTTTTATTTAATTTTATTTATTTATTTATTTATTTTTTGGGGGCGGAGAGGGGGAAACTTTCCAGTGCCCATTTGTAGAAAAGGGTAACAACAAATCCACTAATGAGCAAATCTATGCAAATTTAATTTTCGTATTTTTCGTTTAAAAAAAAATATTTATCAGATGCTTTCCACTTCCAATTTCCACATAAAATTAATCTAGAGCAAACAGATTTTATTGGGAAGTAACCAATCTAACAACGTTACTAAAAAATAAGGAAATAATTTATTTCTTTACCCAGATATTAGACTTTTACAGAGAAGTCCACTGCTTTATTAAAATTATTATTTTTCAATTTTATTATTTTTTATAATTTACCAATTTTTTGCAGTTTATTTTCATTTAAACAAATTGTGGCATCAGTTACATTTAATGAAAGGGTTATATCTAAATTTTCATTAAGTAAAATACATTATTTTTACAATAATATATACAATATTCTATACAAAATATGCTTGAATATAAAAAGGTAAGGTATTTTCCGTTAGACTTTTGACAGCATTATTTAATCATTATAAGAAAAGATTTTTATAATTATAAAAACATGGGTTTAAACGTTACATTTGAAATGTAGCTACGCTTGAATTAATTCTTTTTATACATTTATACACATTTTGAACAAACAACACCCATTTTTATCTTCTAACGTTTGCTATAATAGAATTGTCCTTTTAAGATACGTGGAATTCAGAGCTTTCCTTAATCTTTGCGAGAAAGTCTTAATTCAGAATTCTTATCTATATCATATTCTGTAAGATTTCTCAAGTTACTTCTGGAGAATAAAAACTATAATTTCTTCGATAATTTAACAAGTGCAAATATGCCTTTTTTTTCAATTTAATGACTTCAATTTCGATTTTTATTATTAGTATTATTGATAATGGATTTATAATACTTGTCATTTTTAATAATCAAACAAATGCTACCTCTATACCGACATGTGAACTTTCAACAAGATCACATATATATTTGCCTTCATACCCCTTCAGAAATTGTCACACAAATGACATATGCTATCTATATCCACCCATTAACCTTTTCCCGAAAACAAAATGATAAAATTTTCACAATTATCAATAATTTTAAATTGCATTCTTGAAAAATTATTTTTCCTTTAATTCATTTATAAAAAATTTCCACTTTCCTCTAAAATAACTAGAGTGCTTTATTTTATTTAAATATCTTATACATAAAACGAAAATGAAGGAACATGGCCTAATTCGTATTTTTTCATTTCAAAAAATTAAAAAAAAATTATGAAATTTATACACATAAATTGCTTTTTGATGTTATATAAATAATTCTAATACTTTAAATTACCAATTTGAATCATTCAAAGTAACTATACTTTGACTCTCAAAATAACATAAATTTTTTTTAATGAACTTAAAAATATAATCTCTATTTAAATCCATTAAAAGTTCTTTTAAAAATTTACTATTCTGACATGATATAATTCTACTACCTACCAATGTGAATTGTTCAAAATTACTATACTTTGAGACACATTATTCTTTCAAAATAATACATAAATCTTTCAATGAACTTTGAAATATTTACTCTCTTTAGGTTTTTTAAAAGATTTCTCTAACAAAAACTAAATACAAATGAGAACAATATGGTGTAACAAAAATAACAAATCCAATTTACATCTCAATAGCTCTTCTCCTTAACTTGAATGAAGAATAGAAAAAAGTTATAATAAAATCTATTTTAGGCATTTATAATTGCCCTTCATTGAATGTAATATGACAGAAGATCAATTAATGTAATTAAAACCATTAATCTATGTGTCTGCCTGTTCGTCCACTGGGGATGTACCTGGGCGGAGCAGTAAACATCCAATGAAAATGCTTCTCTGAGAAGAAGGGTGAGGAACTAGATTTGGCATTTTATCGCCAACTCACTTATTTAATACTTTTATTTCATTTTCCAAATACGCGAATGTTTTAATGAAATCTCCATCGATGCAACTTGTTTTTATTGATAATATTAAATAAACATTATTCTGACAATTGAATAATAAAGTAATGTTTGCATTACATGTATGTTTGTACTCAGCTTTTCCAACAATAATATAACAAAATTATAATAGAATAAAAATTAACAAATAAAAGTTTTCTAAAATTAAAATCAACTTGAATAAAAAAAAAATTGAATATTTTTGACACCTTACAGAAAGTGACATTTAAAATCTCTTATTATTGTTCAACACTGAATATACTTTTATTTTTAGAGAATTCAATATTAACTTTGACGCACTATTATGTATAATAATATTTTTTTTATATAAAACATAGAAGTCAACGAATTTTTGCTTTTAAATTTTAACATAATAATTCAACTATATTCTAATATTTGAAATCTTCAGTACAATGTAAAAAAAATTGGTGATAGTTGTCAATATTTTTGGTTTCGAGGTAAACAAAAATTATTTCACGTGTATGTTTTTATTTGCTTTTTCACTGTTTTAGTTTTATTTATTTATTTTTTCATTTTTCCTTATTTATTTACAAACAACTAATATTTTCAGGGTCATTAGAATGAATTTATCTCTTCATTTCAAAAATATTTATTCTAAAAAACAAGCAGATTTTTAGTAATGGGTATTCGCACTAATTTTTTTCAAACACTTATTATTTTGTCAATTTTATATCCTTTTTAACACAATAACTACAGTTTTGCACTTAAAAATGTACTTAGTTTACCTTAAGACTAAAAATTGTGGCAACTATACACGATTTCTTACAGTGTAGACAAAAAAAAAAAAAAAAAAAAAAAAACACTTTATAAGCTTTTGAGCTAATAATCTAATGGTTTGTTAAAGTAGACCAAACATTCGACCGTTTCCCAGTCCAAACTATTTCAACCATATTTTCCTATCCGCCTTTCAGTTTTAAAAATTCATACCCGTCGAAGAAAAAAAATGTATGTTCACTCAGAAAACATACACTTTTGTCTGATTTCGTAACTTTAAATATCGTTTGTATTTATAAATCAGCATATTTAAGATTAGGCTTTCGAACCATTAACATAGCATTTAGTGCGTTAAAATCTGACCAATAGATTAGAAGTTATTAAAGTGTTCTCTTTCGTATTTTACGTGCTGATTTTAGAGTAACAACAACTTAACAATGAGTATGATTTAATCTGAAGGAATTAGTTATTATAAAATGGTTAGCATTTTATAAATATACGCAAAAGAAAGAAATTTATACATACGTCATATTCTTACAATTTTGAATTAATATTTAAAAAAAATAAAATAAAAGCGCTTTATATTATACTTAATTTTTATCACATTCAATCATATTTAATTTTTATATTCTTAAACACTTTTTAATTGAATTAAAAAGAGAAACAATTTAGCCATAACCACAGAGAAATTGCGAAGTGTTTCACAGCATAATTTCGTGATAAAAATTTTTCCTCACATTCTGTTACAATTCTCATTTTTGTAAAAATCTTCAAAATTTTAAAGAAAATTTGATGCTTTATTACAGTTTCTTATTAGTCAATGCAGTAAAGAGCTACTAAAATATGAAAAAAATAATGTATTAGAAAAGATACTGATAAAAGAACAAGCAACGAACGCGTTTTTAGGGAAATACATAAAGATTTAAAGAGATTTTATTAAATAATATGCTTTTTTTATTTTTTTATTTTTTGTATATAAAGGCATACGAACTTCAAAATTTGTTCATTTCTTCCACTAGTATGCTATACTACTAAACAACGATTGGTTGATAAATTATACATTTTGTTTGGGTTGAAAAGTTTCAACATTTTTAACCCAAACATAAAACCTTAACCTATACATAAGCCGGTTGGGCCTTTTAAGCGCATAATTCCGTAATCTTATAATTTTGAACTGAAGACATTACATCTTCTAAGTGCACCAAAAGAATACAAATGCTTCGTGAAACGTTTTTATTATTCATCAAATGTTATAAGAATTTTAAAAATATCTCACTTTTTGTCTGTAATCTCCCACTACATTCTTTGAAAAATTGGTTCACCGTTGCACTATAATACCGGTACCTAAAACCATAATACGGTGTAAATTCGCTGCAACCTAAATATTATATTAAATTGTTTCCTTTCAAGTTGAAGCATAGTATCGTTCTATCAAGTTTAAGAAGTAAGCTCATTTGGTTTAATTTAGCATCCTCTTTAGGTTGCAACTATAGTATGGTTAACACGCTCCACAATGTTTAACAGAATATATATTTCTTATACTTTTAGCAATTGTTTCCTTTTATTTCTTAAATTTAAAAGTTAATGATTTAGTAACAATCAATCGAGGTTTCGAAAAACAAAGGTAGTTATAATCCCTGCAAAAATGAAAGGAGATAAACATTTTTAAAAAAAACTGCTGGAGAAAAAATATAGGCGAAATTCCGTTTTTTTTTTTAATGTGTGCGTAAAAAAAACTTGGAAAACTTCCTTTAAAGAAAAACAGAAAATCCTTTTTACGGTTTTGTTGTCAACGTGAAAAGAATTATAGAAAATCTAAAGACTAATAATTTCATACAATTCCAATTACCGCTTCGTGTAGTTCGGCTTAAAAGGCATAAACGTAAAAGAGGCTTAAAACCTAACAAAATCCTGTTAATTATATAGCCTCTGGTTCACATAAATAGAGGATTCGCGTCTATTTTAAGTATGAGTGATATTGAAACAAAAACAATCTTCGTGGGAGGTAAAAGATTTATATGAAGTTTTTTTTAAATTCTTTTACTGAAAGGGGAAGCTTGTATCTTTAGTCAATTCGTTTGCATGTGTTACTTTTTAACTAACTTGAAAACTTTCTGAAAGGTTTTCAAACCCACCCAAAGAGTTTTTTTTTTCTTTTATTATTGAATTTGTGTATGCGGAAACAAAAAGGATAGAAATAAAATGACTCATTTAGAATATTTAGTTGAAGTTTCGATAAGAAAGAACTTCAAATTCTTACAAAGAAAACAATAGGCTAGGAAAAGACATAAAGGAAAGCAATATGTACTTGCCTGATCTTATTAACATTGTTACTAGAAAAATATTAAAAAGATATTAATTAAAGAAAGAAAAAAAGTCCGAAACTTGCTGCTGTTAAAATGTTAGAAGATCAGTGTCAAAATTTATTTCAAAATTTTTGTATAATTTGACAGCATACGCTAGATAAAAAATATGATCAAAACTAACAAGATACATAAGTTTCTTTCGTTTCCGGTTCCACCAAAAAGTTTAGTAATTTTTACCGAAGCGAATGATTTTCTTGAAATTAACAATATAATATGGTTTTATAATAATGGTTTTTGGACAGCGAGTTCCTGGTTGGATAGAAAATTAAAATTATAAATGATAAAACAATGAAAAATATTAATCTTCTTAAATATTTTCTACGAGAAATTAGTCTTTTATTGGTTAATATGCTCACAATTGTCTTTATATACTTTGTTTATAAAGTCGGGGTTCCACCAAAAGATGCAGATTATTATACAGGGTTCCACAGCCGAAAAAAATTAGTAACCGCTGCTCTGGGGCTTGTTTCTAACGGCTCCATACAAATCTGATTTGGGAATCAAAGTTGGTTTTGAAGTATCCACACGTAATTCAGTTCTTATAAAAGAAATTGTTTTTAAAGTGTTTAGAATTTAAAAGAACTTTCTTTAAACAATGATATTAAATTTTGGTTAATCATAACAAAAGTCATTTGAATCCTACAATTAAAAAAAAATTCAACAATTTAAAAAAATCCTTAATCAACAGTCTTATTTTTTTATAAGAAAAACTTACGCATTTTATTCCATTCATTTAATTGTAGCTGTAAATCTGTAGCATTAATCTTTTTTTTCTACACTGTATAAAATAAATAAATAAAAAGATTAAAAAAAATACTAAAATTGCGTATCTTTGCATATAATGTGGTCAGAATGTTCTGTTCAAAGTTTTTCTCCTATTATCTCTCAATTCATGGATCTAGTTAGAAAAAAAAAATTCAAGTTTGAGTATAAAATCAAATACCTTTAACGCGAGACTATGTTTACCCTGTTAACTACCATATTTATTCTGTTAACCACCATGTTTCTCCCAAGCCATTCACGACAATCGTGCAATCGAATAAATTAATCCTAGAACATTTGACACTTAAAATAGATTATCAATCATTTGTAATTTGTAACGATACTTAACATATTAAAACAGCTATCTTACGTATATACCTACATAGGTTACAAAATGAGCCTTATAAGATGTAACGAATAATAATAATTTTTGACTGAAACTGCTACATTGCTTTATTCAAGTACACCCTAGTGATCATTATTTCTTTAATTGCGAAAAAAAAAAAAAAACTCTTGTTAGATTATTTTGAGGAGTTTTTTTACCCATTTACCATAGTATGGTATTTACTATAAAAACCGGTCATTATCTATCTATCTATCTATCTATCTATCTATCTATCTATCTATCTATCTATCTATCTATCTATCTATCTATCTATCTATCTATCTATCTATCTATCTATCTATCTATCTATCTATCTATCTATCTATCTATCTATCTATCTATCTATCTATCTATCTATCTATCTATCTATCTATCTATCTATCTATCTATCTATCTATCTATCTATCTATCTATCTATCTATCTATCTATCTATCTATCTATCTATCTATCTATCTATCTATCTATCTATCTATCTATCTATCTATCTATCTATCTATCTATCTATCTATCTATCTATCTATCTATCTATCTATCTATCTATCTATCTATCTATCTATCTATCTATCTATCTATCTATCTATCTATCTATCTATCTATCTATCTATCTATCTATCTATCTATCTATCTATCTATCTATCTATCTATCTATCTATCTATCTATCTATCTATCTATCTATCTATCTATCTATCTATCTATCTATCTATCTATCTATCTATCTATCTATCTATCTATCTATCTATCTATCTATCTATCTATCTATCTATCTATCTATCTATCTATCTATCTATCTATCTATCTATCTATCTATCTATCTATCTATCTATCTATCTATCTATCTATCTATCTATCTATCTATCTATCTATCTATCTATCTATCTATCTATCTATCTATCTATCTATCTATCTATCTATCTATCTATCTATCTATCTATCTATCTATCTATCTATCTATCTATCTATCTATCTATCTATCTATCTATCTATCTATCTATCTATCTATCTATCTATCTATCTATCTATCTATCTATCTATCTATCTATCTATCTATCTATCTATCTATCTATCTATCTATCTATCTATCTATCTATCTATCTATCTATCTATCTATCTATCTATCTATCTATCTATCTATCTATCTATCTATCTATCTATCTATATATATATATATATATATATATATATATATATATATATATATATATATATATATATATCTATATCTATATATATATATATATATATATATATATGTATATATATATATATATATATATATATATATATCTATATTAAAAAATGCTTTAAAAAAACTTGTAACGTGAGATTATTTTATTCTTTATTTATTAACCACAACGTTGTTTCTCATAACTTATTCACGACAATCGTGCTATAGACTAAACTAATCCTAGAACATTTGTTACTTAAAGCTTAAATGTCTTATCACTTTGTAATATGTAACGATACTTGACTTATAAAAATAGCTATTTTATATATATACCTATATAAGTTATAAAATGAACGTTAAGAGATATAACGAATAATAATGTTTGTTTTGTCGTTGTTTTACCTAGTACCTAGTGACTATTGCTTTTTTTTAAAAAAATAACATAACCTAATTAAAAAAAACAATGTGTAAGATCATTTTTTACAATATTTTTTACTCATTTACTATGGTAGGTCTTAAACACTCAAGTTCGTATAGCGTATCTAGAATAGAAAAATAAAATTAAAAATAATAAAAAAACCTGATATAAAAGTAACGTTAGATACCATAAATAATAAATAATTTATTGATTTAAGAATTGGTTTAAATGAAACTTCTAGGTTTTATTTATTTATTTACTTTAATTATTTATTTACTTTAGTTATACATTTATCAGTAATTATTAATTACTCATTTATATATTTATTAATAATTATTATTTATTTATTAATACGTTTATTATTCATTTATTTATATATTTATATATTAATTGATTAAATTAATTTACATAATTTTCTATATATTTAATTTATACAATGAATTTATTTATTTCATTTAATTTATTTATTTAACGATTATATTTTAGCATTTTAACTTTAGCAACGATTTGGGTAAAATTAACAATAAAATATGACTTTATAATATGTGATAAATTTGATAAATGGGGTAAAATTTGGTAATTTTATCATGATCCATTAGAGCAGGTCATAAAACCATTTATTTGGTTAAATTTACTTTTCATTTTTGTAATTTTTACTAAATGTGTGGCAATAAGTAGTATAATTTTGTAAGTCAGAATTCCCGGTAAATTGTTACCATATGAATGCTTTAAATATCATATATTTTCGTTTTATTAATCTGATTTTTTTAAAACCAAAATTACCATCACTAAACTGCACATCAGTTTTACTAGAATTATGTTCTCCTTGTGCTATTTTCTCAAAAATGCGATTCCACAGACCTAGCATATTATCTGATCAAAACCTACAAATTATCGAACTCTACGGATTCAGAATTTGTTAAATACACTATAAAAAATCCCGGATCAAATTACGGTATAAAGTACCGCTTTTTGGGTGTGTCATATTTATCAGAGAAAGTGCAATATTTATTGAATTAGACTAATTCAGTGATTTCATGATAATTATTACTTTAAAAATTATGGTACATCAGCCTTTTTTTTGTTCTGTAACAAGTTCCGCTAAAAATAGATTTTACGATAAAAAGTACCGGCACCCTGAGTGCTGGTACTTTTTAAGTGTATCCGTATGTTGGCTGTAGACAAGATTACAATAACGTAACTAATAATAATGATTAAGCAAGATAAGTGTGGAGAGCGCAGTGGCTCCATGAAATATATGCAAAATTTAGAAAACTTTGCCAAAAATGAGTTGATGAAAGTGATTGATTAAACTTGTACAATAGAGCTTGTTTGAGCTGCGATAGCTCTGGGAATAAAGCGTTCACCTTCCAATGAGGCGAACCGGGTTCAAATCCCAGTCGATACAAATTCCGCATCTGGTTTGCACCGACCACACTACTGACGTGGAATATCCTCAGTGGTAGACGGATCATGGGTTAGAGTCTTCTTGCCATCAGGCTAACCGTGGAAGGTTCTCGTGGTCTTTCTCTCCATGTAACGCAAATGTGGGTTAGCTCCATCAAAAAGTCCTCTACGAAGGCAAATTTTTCCCAATACTCGATCCAGGAGTTCCCTTGTCTTCTGGATTGGGTTCAAAATTAAAAGGCTACAGATTTGAACATTAGTAGTCGCAAATCCATAAAATTGGGTCGGCTATTTAACGACGGTTGTAAAAAATAAATAAAACAGCGTTTGTTTAATAGGTTCATTTTTGCTTACTTTTCAGGATCAAATTCAATTTTTATAGCTTATCGTAAGTTTTTTATGGTTAACTGTAATATGTTTGTACTGTTATGTATGGTTAACTTTCTTCAATGTATTGAATGGCCAACTCTCTTCGATATTAAGAAGAGATAGCCACTTGTAAGTTTACTTTCGAACAATTTTTGAATAGTTTTTTCTCAATATTTCGTTTGCTTAAAATATGCTGAGTGCATGCTGAGTTGTGTCTCTCTTCTTAGTGCTTTTATTTTGGTTATAAAACTCAATGGTTATCTATCCTCGAATTGCCTTATTTAAAGCCAATTTTTTGTAGTACGCTTGATTTACAATTTAATTATATGTTACTCTTAATAAGCAGAAACAAGTAGAACTAAAAAAGAATGTAATAAGAACATGGAAATATCTTTCTTAACTCTAAAAATTACGTATAAATCTTTACATTCTTACTTACTAAACAACTCTCAAACCAGATTTAACGTTAAAAAGTTTATTCCGTAAAATCGGTTAACTTTGAAAATTCAATAAAAAATAAGAATTCAACTCTAATTTAGTTACGAACTAACGAATTTTTTTTTTAGAACTGGAAATAATTTGTTGGATTATTTTTTATAGAAATAATTTAATTAACATATATCCTACTCATAGCCAAAGTTTGTTGTTTGTCCATTAGTGTAAAATTTTAAAACAAAACTGAAAAAAGAAAATATTTTTTAATCTTAATGCAAGATATGTTATGAGTTTAAGAAACAAATATAAAAATCGACATTTAGAGGTGAAAAAATTAGAGCAGCTTCTTCAAATTCAGTTTATTGATTATAATAGTAATTGTTATAATTATTCATTTATTTAACTTTTTGTTTTTGAAATATGAAATATATTTCTTGAAGTGCTAATTTCTCCATTTTCTCATTGTACAGTCCAGTTAAGTCAAATGCGTTTCTTTTCTTTTCACCTTCAAAATTTTTTTTTTTGATAAATGCCAAGCCTTGGAGCTGTGATGGCTCAGGGGATAGAGCGTTCGCCTCCCAATGGGGTGAACCGGGTTCGAATTATTCCGATGGCTGGTCAATCCGCATCCGGCTAGCACCGACCACAGTGCTGAAGTGAAATATCCTCAGTGGTAGACGGATCATGGGTAAGAGTCCCTTTGTATTCAGGCTAACCGTGGGAGGTTCTCATGGTCTTCCTCTCCATGTAACGCAAATGCGAGTTAGTTCCATCGAAAAGTCCTCCACGAAGGCAAATTTCTCCCAATACTTGATCCAGGAATTCCCTTGTCTTCTGGATTGGGTTCAAAATTACAAGGGGGTGGAGTTGGACATTAGTAGTCGTGAACCCAAAAATTGGGTTGGCTGTTCAACGACGGTTATAAAAATAAAATAAAAATATCAAGCTTTGACTATCATGCCATTTGCTCTCGAGCTTCCCAATACTTTTTTACCACCAGTTCGCTTTAACCCTTCGACGCAGGTAGGTCACCTGCGCCCCTTTTATATATATATATATTTTCTAACTCTCAAATTACAGGCAAAACTATATGTTTGCATTTTTTTTAATTATATAAAACCGTCTAATAGTTACTAAAAAATCTGTAAGCCTATCGGAATTGTATTTGTACTAAAATATAAAATCCAAACATAAAGAAGTTAAAAAAAAATTTTCCCATTCATATTTAAGAATCACTAATTGATTTTGTAAATTAAAGAAATTTCACTGATGAATAATTGTTTCTCTAAGCTATAAATAGTTGTAAGTAAGTGCAAATTTGAAAAATTATTGATTAAAATAATAAAGAAAGTATCAAAAATATGTTTAATAAAATTATGAGTCAAAGGGTTAATGACTCAAAAAAAAAAAAAAAAAAAAAAAAAAAGACATGCAATTAGACAGGCATAAATTTTTGATGACTAATGGTAAGATTGTACAATATAAATCGTATTAAGAAAGTAATTTTGAAAATTAGAATATTTTTTAACAGCAGATTTTGAGAGTTTGCATGGAAAATCCAAATTCTTCCTTTTCTATAAGAGATATTTTTAGCAGGTAAAATATTTATTTTAAACTATCCCTTTTTACATGTTACGAGTTCGAAAATATTTTACAAACTGAAATAGATTAGACTAGATTCCAGAAATAGATCCTGAAATAGATTTTTACAAAAAAAAAAGAAAGAAAGGGGACATGAAGTTTTGTTTTTAAATTTCTTATGTGTACATAAAAAATTTGTGTATTTGAAAATATAAACATTTTTGTATACCTTTATGTTACAACAAGTGTTACATGAACGAAATAATGATAAAAACAACGAGTTCATTGGTGAAATTTTTTTAAATCCAACAGTTATATAATTCAAGCTGTTTGAACTTTAAAATTTAAAAACCCTAGAAGTTTTTGAATTAAAAAATTCATTAAATTAATTATTAATCAAAAACACATTAGATATATTACTGCATACATATATATTAGATCAAAACATGCATTTATAACAGTTAGCATTAAAAAGTTTCCAAATGAGGGTATTACTAAGATGATTTTAAAAAAAATCAAGATAAACATCTACAAATCGTATAATTCTAAATGCTTAAAAAATATGTGTATACAAATTATTTTTTTAACAATGAATATATTCTTTAAGTATTGAAAAAAAAATGGTACGTAAATTTTAATTCAATTTAAACCTTCTTTACTTAAAAAGATAAGCTTCAACTATTGAGTAGACAGTGACAAATGGAAAGAGTCACGCCAAAAATGTAGCCTAAGTATTTATTCGCATCATTTGAAGGGGTGTTCTTAAGAAGATAATAACAAAACAATTTGGCGCTATTTACCAGTTTCATTGGCGAACACGTGCTCCCACCCTTGTGGCAACCCTGATAAGTTTCGGTGAATACAACCAACTATATGTCAGTGATGCGTTAAGCCTCCAATCCCTACACGTAACAGGGGTTTTGTTCTGATAACGGTAAAGTAATGCGGCGTTGTATTATCTATTTGCGCTTTTATATAATAAAATGATTATCTTACCGTGATACAAATGATAAAATTGATTGAAAGTAGCTTCCTCGGTCTTGGTAATTAACTGCCATATTTTAATGTGCCTTTCTCCAAGAAAAAATACTATTTGCCTTATTTGGTAAGTTTTGTTTAAAATTTTAATTTATGGGTAAAATTTTATGGCCGACAATCAATCGGCAGTTTGCAAATACTTATGAGTTTATCAGTAAAGAAAAAGACTATTTTTTTTTTTTTAGTTTGTATTGATTTTATGTAATTTCATTTTAATTGTAATTATCATATTCAGCCGTTTTTTAGAGAAACAATAGCCGTTTTTATATGTTATTTTAAACATTATACAATATTATATTATTTCGAAACAGGGATGAAATAAAAAATTTGAAATCAAAAGTATTTCTTTAATTTTAATTCTAACAGTTAGTCCAACAAAGGATAGGGTACACTTAGTGCTATGTAGACTGAAGCAAAAAACAGCGTGAATAAAGCGTAAATGAAAGTACATAAGTTATGTACTTTCTATTTCTAAACATTTCATTACATTTATGTACTTTCATTTGTGCTTTATTCAGGTTGTTTTTTGCTTTCGTTTAAAAGTTGGATTTTTACACCTTAGCGATTAGTATGAGCCGCATCTAAAAAAGTATCGATAAGGCAACGAAAGCACTAATACATAGCACTAAATAGAAAATAGATTGTTACAGAATAATATTTAAGAAGCCTCTTATTAAGCTTATTTTAGTATATAATTAAAACATGTAAATTTTAAAAATAATAATGATCAAAAATTTTAATATTAAAGCATATTAAGGTGAAAGTATTGTTTTAGTTCATATAATTTTGAATTTTTTTTTATCTCCAGCATAACTGTAAAAAAAGGTTACATCCAAGTTATTTATAATTAATAATTACTAAAAACAATATAAATAGATTTTCTTTTCAATTTTTAGGTTATGTAAATGTTAATTTTTTTTTTTTTTGCAACCTTCAGAGTTTTTTTTTCAACATTCTGCTTTTTTTGCATCATTGAAGTCTGAGAAACACCAAAATATAAAATTCCTTTTGTGTATAAATATAAAAAAGGAATAAGAGAACTAACCATCTTTCACACTGCGGTCAAATCCAACGAATAAACCTGTTAGAAACAAACAAGTTGCGAATTCGTTAAATTGCCGGTATTATTACCTGTCATCATGCATTGAGTTAACCTGGCGGCGCGACGTTAGTTTCACCAGCAAATTTAAATCTATCATTTGTATTTTTTCTACCAGCTTTAGCGTTAAAAAAGTGCTTGTTACGCAATTTATTGCAGACTATTTTTTTTGTTTATATATATATATATATATATATATATATATATATATATATATATATATATATATATATATATATATATATATATATATATATATATATATATATATATATATATATATATATATATATATATATATATATTAGCATCAAATCAATTTTGAGAACCGTCGTGGGTAAAATAATATTTGTATTGGCAAATAGTATATAAATAATTATTTACAATGGTACATAAATAATAGACACTGCTTTTAATGTGACGTATGCTTTATTTATTTTGAAATTCAAACTTTTTTATACACAAGTCCTTCTAAAATAATATTTTATTTATTTAACTATGAACGGAAATTTTGATAAGGCACATCTAATTGCAAGTACTTCTTATGTATTCAAATATTAGTTGAATGTAACTGCTTTAGCTATACTGTTTACTTTCCATTTTTAATTTACCAATGTTATTTGCATTATAGAACATCATTGAAATGCGATTAATGATTGTGTAACCATTAGGAAAAGACAATTAATGTTTTAAACAATTTATCAATTTCAGCAAGGACTGAAATAAGCCATTTTTACAAGCTGTTTGAGCTTCCTTGAGTTTTGAACTTATTATGAACAATGTCCATTTTCTTTTCTTTAAAGTTTTTAAGAATTAAATAGTACATACATTGCACAAAATTAGAAGTATTAGCGATAACCTAATATGATTGTTTTTTATGGAAACGTTTGTTTTTCTTTAGTAGAAAAGTACGACAAAAAGACAAAACAATTAAAATTACAAAATTTGGAATTTGATCTGATTGCTACTGAACTTTTGATATCTGTCAAAATTATCAATTATTTCTAATATTTTATAACGCTTCTACTAAATATATTTTAGAAATAATTTTTTAAAAACATTAATACAGTTTATAAGTTAATTAAACATGTAGCAAAAATTCAAATTTTATGGTTAAAGAAGTCGGAGGTCAGTTACACATAAATTGACTAGCTTCTCACACTTTTTAATTAGTATCTCTTACAGTGTAGTGTTAACCAGTTTTAAACTATCCTAGTTTTATTAAATATTGGAGTTAGTTAAAGTTTTTTAATTGACTGAAATACAAGATCGTTATTGTTTCTTACAGTAGACTATCTAAATTATCCACATATTTTTTTTCATATTGAATATTTGCAGTTTGTGCCAGATTAAAAGGATTGTGGTTCCTGCCGAGAATCATCGCAGTGATTTAAAAAAAGAACGATTAAGAAAGAACATACGTAAGATACAACATACCTACTATAAATATTTTCAGGCAGATAACTTTATTTTATAAAATTGAGTAAAGGTATTTTGCCTTTATAAAAATATGAAAACATTATGTCATTCTTATTTCAAAGTCATACTTGTAAGAGAAAGGAAAACGTTACGTTCGCAATATAATTGAAATGTAGAAGGCAAACACCTTAAAAGGTACGGTGATTAAAAAAAGGAAGTTTTATTGACTTTTTGCTGATCGTTGAGTGAATAATTTTTGAATAGAATAATTTTAGAATATAACAGAATTTCAGAAAATAATATTTTTAGTGTCAGGAGTTAATGAGCTTGCTACATTTACAATTATTTATTTTATTAAAACCATTCAATAAAATATTCGTTAAACTTAAAGTGATTGTTATTATAATTGAGTTATTTATATCAATACATTCTAAACTAAAACCTAATTCTAATAAAATTATTTTCAAATTTTGAGAATAATCATGCTTGTCTTAAAAACTACCATTTATTTCAGTTTTAAACTAGATCGGATTTTTGAATACAAATTTTGAGTTACTGAATTAAGAAATTTTTGCGAAGATAATGAAAAAAATATAATGATTAATATGTTGAAAGAAACAATACTGCACTTCATGGAGATATGTTAGATAAAATCTCACTTTTTACAACTTAGCTTAAAATATTTGTTTCCATGAGTTGTATAGTAAGCAAAACAACTCAATCTATGATTTTTGCTTTATTCATTGCTTTTCAGCTTTATTCATAAATCACAAAGTATACACTACCTTCAACAGCGTGTTGCAAGTATGGTTGAAAATTGCAATATTGCTTTTAAAAAGGTTAAGTTATCAGAGTATTCTGTACTAAATTCATTAACGTTCTTCAGATTAATTATCAGTCATCTAAGTATATATTGTTTAACGTATTAGTAAATGCATAAATATCATTGAAAAATAACAGCCGTGGTAAATGTCAACTAAAGATAAATCAAATGTTAATTTGTCAAATTTGCAAATTTTCATGCGAAAATATAACATTAATGTTTTTAATTTCTCCCCGATAAAATTATTTCATTTGCAAGCAAGAGTAAGTGAGAAATTTTGAATATTTGTATGTCAATGCTTCAAAGCAGTTTTATTACTGCTAAAAGTTACTGCTTCAGTTTTGTGCTGAATTATCAGTAAAATTGTTCGATAAAATTATTAACTAGATAATAATGGAATTTTTTCGATAGAAATATATCAGAAACTGTAATTGCTTTTAAATAAAAGGCATGAAAAGAGGGAAATATACTGACAAAACCAACAACACACATAGAAGCAAAATTAGTTATTACAGATATATTGTCATATTAAAAACTAATGATATTTTTTTAAAAACTATTCAAAATTAATTTTTTTAATGTTATTAAACGTTGATGAAATGAAATTGTGAACGTTACTATTTTTTGGTTCAGTTTTTGGTGCTCCCATACAGCTAGAAACATGGTAAATTTTACTATACAGTTATAATTTTGACCTTATTTTTTTTCTCAGCACAGTATGAAAAATCATGATTTTTGACAGTAATATTTAAGTCTACCTCTTGCTTTTAAAAATGTGGCCCTTTTCAGGAGGTTTTATTTCAACAAAGATAATTATTTCCTTGCTTAACCATTGCGGATGCATCCCAACTCCACAAGTACACAAAATTTGCATGTTTGAATGCAAATTCAAAAACCTGTGACGATCATTATTTGTGGATATCCGTCTCGCTTACAAAATAGCAGGAAATTCATTTTTTTTAGTTTCGTTATACCTCTTATTTATTTAGACTATCATAAGAAGTATGTTTTTAAGGCAATTCATTTGAAGGTATAAATATAAAACCTATTAAGAAAAATATTATTTTTAGAATTTTAATTAAGATGAAACAAAGTATTAATTTTTTATGTCTTACAACGTTAATTGGTAGATTAGCATTTGCTATCATGTCTGATCTGTAATCCTTTATGGACAAAATGTTTTTGAAAATAAAGAAAAAAAAATTACGTATATAAATTAATTATGAGTTAATTATTTATTTTTCAAACTTTAAATATGTGTCAATTTCCTGAATAAAGAATTGTTTAAATTTCAGCTCATTTAAGATCACCCTCAGTAATTATGGATATCCGTCTCACTTGCAAATTAGCAGGAATGTTTTCGTTTTAAATTTAAATTTCTTTTTTCTCAAGGTTTTGTTATAACCTCATATTTATTTAGACTATCATAAGAATTGCGTTTTTAAAGCAATTTATTTGAACGTATAAATGTAAAAATTACGAAGAGAAATATTATTTATTATTTTTGGAATCTTTATTAAGATGACTTGAAGTACTTATTTTATAAGCAAATTGATATATTCACATTTATAATTAAAATGTTTTTGTAAATAAAGGAAAAACAAATTAAGTATGTAAATTAATTAAGAGTTAATTATTTATTTTTGAAGCTTTAAATGTGTGTCAATTTCTAGAACATAAGGTTCTTTAAGTTTCAGTTCATTTTAGACCCACAGTTAGGAAAAAGATTTAAAAAAGAAATCAAAAGAGAGGAAATTATTTTTGTTTGCTTCATAATAGGTGATACCTAAAACGTGCTTTGATCACCTAAGAATTTTTATTTTAAAACAGCTTGTTTGAAAGAAATTAGCTGATTAAAAACAAAAAATAATATTCTAGCAGTCCTAATTATTTTAAAATAATGTATTTATTTTTTTAAAAGCATATTTATATATTAATTTGTAATATTATTTTGCTTTTGTCGAAACAAATTTTTAAATAAACTAGAAATATGCTTCATTCTTAGTAATATGCTTTTGTAGGGGAAAAAAACTTAATTATTACAACAATTATTAAAAATAAATGTTTATTTTCCTAATATTCGTTATGAATTTATTTTTATTCTAAACACTATTTAAATTTGTTATACATTTTATTCTTAATTACAGTTAATTTTTTACTTCGAGATTATACAACCGTTTTTTTTAAGTTTCAACTAAGTCTATTCGAAACGGAATTTTGAGTGAAAAAAACTTTAAAAAAAAATTGATTTGAAAAATGTAGTAAACAATACGTCTGAGTCCTTTTTTTCTTAATAGAAATATTTCTAAATATTTTCGAGTGAATACTCTTTTATCTATGAAGTTAAAAGTAAATGTTTTTTTTTTTTAAATTTTCGTCATGAATTTCATTTTATTATAAATACTATCTAAATTTATATTTTTTATTCTTAATGAGAGTTAATTTTATTAATTACTCTAGTTCTTTTTGTTACAATGAGAATACTTTTTATTTTATCGTTTAGAGTGACAAAGGTTTAAACAAACAAGGAAAGTTTAGTTTTCTAATCTCGTAAAAGAAATGGCATTGTCGGGATAACTAACTAGAACTAACGCACAGTTTAAGGTGTCTCGAGACGCTTAAAAGTACCCGTAATCACCCAAACTGCCAAAAACACGACATACTTTAATTTTCCCAGTGGTGGCCTGAAGTCCACCCTGCTTCAGATCGATGGGTATCAGCTAATCTGGGAAGTAAAGGCGGCCTGAGTGTAATGCTGACCACATTTCTACAATCATGTTGTTGGTCACGAAATTGTAGAGACTTAATTTACATGAATCCCCTGGCTCACAACAGGCTGTGGAGGGAATGCTTTATTTTACTGAAACTTTTAAGTTAGGTAAAGTTGAATTTTGAGTATTTAGCTGAGAAAATTAGGTATTACATGACATAAATTGTCAACTTGGAAATTATTGCAGAGTAAATTTTTTTGAAAAATGTTTAAAAAGATAACCTTTAAAGTTTAAAACTTCTGCACGTATGCTTTCTCAAAAACTATTTCATCTATTAATATAGTAAGTAACTTCCGTCGAAGTTTTATATTAACCCATCTGACAAATTATGCCTTTAAAGTCATAAAAAAACTATAACTTATGACTTTAGCATTTAAGCTTAATTTAAGACCTGTATTATTGAAATTGTAAAAAATTTTAGCGCATTTATCATACGTGCCCTATTCTGAAAGAAATTAGGAAAAGAAATTTAGATAATATTTTTAAACTGTGAAGAATAAATTTATCATATTATAATTTCCAAATCAATTTATTTCTAGCATCTATTTTTATTAGCTCCAAACTCAGACGTGCTTTTGCTTTAAAGTTCTAGTTTGAAGCAATAGTTTGAAATGTTTTGTCGAACACCACTTAAAGGTTGATTGACCATTACTTTGAGGAAAATCTTTTCTTGATAATTGTTAGGAAGCAATTAGTTTTTGTAATAAACCATGTTTTTTACTTAAATTAACAGTAAGAAAGCTGGTAATGGTACAAGATCAAAAGCAACAGTTCTAATTTATATATTCTTTCGATGGAGTTAATAGTTTACTTCCTTTTTAAGAAAAATATTACATAATCGATAAAACTATGAAATTAAGACTATTTTGAAATAAATATTTTCTAATTTTGTTTTAAATATTATTTCCTAGTTTTATTATATTTATTCATTAATGTTTGTAATGAAAGCAAAATGTTTTCCTATTATTAAGTTTGTTTAATGTAGCACGTATTAACATAGTTTTAATTTTTAACTTAAGATGTGTCATTTTTTTAATGTTGAAATGTCATGTATTTTTACAGTTTTTAATTATATTTCAGTCAATATCTTAGCTGTTATGTATTTGATATTGCGCAGCACTTTGAGTGACATATTCTAATTAAATGAGAAATAACATATAGGATTTTCATTTTCTTAGAATAAAAATACGTTATCTAAATTAACTTATATTACTTACATTTCAAAACATATTTTTGATATAAATGAATATTGCCGAAAATGACGCACTTGCAAAACATGGGAAAACATGACTTTACATGTTAAAATGACATTAACTATTAGTGAGTAGTTAGATCCAATATTGTCAACAAGCTAAAAATAATTTGCAACTGTTGTCATTTTCCAAAAAAATTTAGTTTTGTGATTTACAAAATTTCATGAACCTCTTTAAAAAAATTAGTTTAGTTTTTGAAAGAAGTTTTATTGTATTTAAAAAATGTGGTATTTCAAGATAGAAATTAAAAATGCATAGTTTGCTAAAAAAAAGTTTTAAAAAATGAGAATACACCTAGTCGGGAATTTTTCAAATGTTTTGAAACTTTTTCTAAACAAATTCTTATTTCTTACTAAAGTGCTTCTTGCTTTTTCTTACTTATTTCTTATTTATAGTGAATAAAGGTTAATATATATATTTATATTACTAAAAGAACTGTTACTAACAACAACTTTTACAAGTTTGTGAACACTAGTACTCTAAAATTTAAATATAAAAATTAGTTGGATAAAAAAAATGATTAGTGATGACACGACACATTATAAGTTCTAACAATTTTTGGTTATTGTAATTCATTTTAAAATTTCCGAAAAAAGCTGTTCTTATAAATTGATTTAAAAAATGCAAAATACATAGCTCGTAGTGATATAGTGTTGATAATAAGAAATTGAATAATATGACGAAAAATATGGCACCAGTAAAATATTGAACATATCACATTAGAAAAATACACTTTTAGACTGTTTATTTGTTTATGTTGTTATGTCTTCGACGAAATTGAAAATAAAATATATGAGTGACAAAACATCACAGTTATACATTTTACATTAATTTAAATTAAAATAAAACGTAATTAACATAACAGAATCAAAATCAGAGCTCTTTCAACAGGTGTAACTTACGCAATCAAAATTTAAATGGTTATAAAATTTTATGAAGTCCATTTAGGGAACTAAATAAGATCAAATGTGACTCAACAGGAGATTCTTTGAATGTATTAGAAAGTCTAATTGTAAATGTAAAAAGCAAAGAAAATTCTAGCACGTGTAATGCATTTAATGCATTTAACGTGTAATGCACGTGTAATGCATCTGTTAATATCCAATAAAATCTAATGTATATCCAAGCTCACAATGATTAAGTAAGATAATTAAAAACTTAAGTACAAAATTACATACGTAACATTGACACATTAGTAATACCATGCATAATTAGGTACACGTACTAAAGTCTTAGATAATGTTAAGGTAAAATACTGGTATAAGATTACTGAACATAAGGAAGTATCGTTTATTTAATCATTCTATCATTTGAAATCTACTGACAGATGTCGTGATTTTCAAGGGAAGATTGATTTAAAATGTTTCACGAATATATCTATTTTAGTTAATCTATTTGACACGATAAGAATAAAGATGTATCACATAATCACGGTGACTCCAGAGTTCTGATAATACTATTTTACAATCACATAATTTATGTGTCTAATATACAAAATAAATTAAATGTTTAACCTAAAGTTATTTAATATATTAATAAAATGATTTACCTTATTTTTAAGATGATTGTTTAAAGAGGCACATCACCCAATCATGGCCAAGCACACTGCCTCATTTTTAGTGCTTTATATTTTAAAGGCCATGGTGGGAGTGTTACATAATTTTTACCCTGGTCAAACAACGTGGACGGCGCCTGAGCTGGTATCTCCTTGACAAAACTTACACACCACTATCAATGAGTGGACTTTTGGCAATACTGCGTGTACACGCCGATCCGATTGTTTTGCCAGGATCGAACTCATACTAAGAGAGCATGCGAACTCATACACCATACTACGGTGAAAACGTTTCATTGCAAATTCTTTTCTACATCCGTAACTAATTTAAAATTGAAAGTATGGAAAAAGTGAGTTCAGACAAACTTAGAATAAGCCATGAAGTTTCGAATACTAAGCAGAAATTTTTAAAATTTCGAAATGAAAATAAATTATGAGACGATGACTTAGGATTACTCAATGGAAAAGTTCTCTTCCAATAATTTGTTTGCATTTTGATATTTTGAATTTTTTCTCTGCAACAGAACCTTAATGGCTTGCTCTCAGTTTGTCTGATCTTACTTTTTCTTTTCTTTTTATTTTAAATTAGTAATAGAGGCGAAAGAGAATTAGTAATGAAAAGTTTCTCCCGTGGTAATAACTCCTCTAATAACCGCACCACAACGGAGTGCACAGTTTAAAGAGTAAAATTAAAATGCTAAAAAATTATGAAGCTATGAAAAACGAAAAGCAGGTAAAAAGTTACTAAATCACGCAGTGTTCAAAAACACTTTACATATCGTTCAGATTGTTTTTCTAACATTGCAATCTTTCGTTTTTTAGCAAAACCAGAGAAGTTATGGACAGATTATACGTTCATGGTCCGACTTAACAGCAATATTAATTATTATACGACTCTATGGATCACCTTGAATGACATAATGGTTTAATTTAACACATTTTTACTGAAAACCCAATCTGTATCATCGTATGGTTCGAGAAATTACAGTTCAACGTAGAACCGATTGAGAGTGAAAAATATTGTGGTTAATAAATTGTCTTGTTTCGATTGAAAAACAAACTTATTTTTCATGGCATAGAAGGAATTTTAAAAGTAATAATGTAATTGTAAAATATCAAAGTTTATTCATATTAGTTTTAAAAAGTTGCGAGATTTACGGCTGTAATGGTAATTTAATAGGTAATGGTCTTTTGTCTCTGTGTAATTCATGAGCTGTGTAAGTCTTCCTAATTAGACGACAAGCCTCTTTTAATACCTAAGCTTTAATTTTTTTTATAAAAAATTCAATCAGAAATTTAATATTAATATTTTACTTAAAAAGAAACAAACAGGAAAAGATAAACGGCTTCTTGAAATTTAACCATTTAAGTATAAAAAGGACTCTTACTTCATTGTAGAATATCAGATAAATGTTTTTTTTTTAAATGGGAGAAGTCATTTATCAGATTTGTCCTGTAAATGCTTCATTAAGTTCATTTCTTCACCTTCTTTTTTTTATTGCCAATCTCCTAAAATGTAAACAAAATGCGATATTAATACTTATTCACATTCTAACATGTTTAAAGATAAAATATAACAATGCTTTAAAGGTAAACATTAATATGCTAGAAAACAAATACATGAAACAGGTCATATTGGTAACGAAACTGTTTCCAAGTCATTATGTCACTTATGAAAGGAAAATTTGACAAAAATTTTACTCCTAAAAAATAAGCTGTATACATTATATGTATGAACTAATATTTTCATTTACATGTTTGATAAATTAATAACTATTTGAATAGTTATTTAAGGAATAACTGAAAAAAACATCTATGTATTCTTTGAGAAATAAAATATTTTAGAAGTCTTAATTTCCTGAACATTTATCGATACTTTATACTATATTACCACGCAAGAACTCTATGACGTTGTAATAGTAAAAATTTGAATCGTTGCTTTCTATAATTAAGTACGAATAGACTTGGATAATAATGCGGTTCAACTTATCGCTATATTAGAAATTCCGCAAGCTTACTAAAAAGAAAAAATAATAATTTAACGAGCATAAAAAATAAATGTAGCTTATGAAAAAATTCACGCTTCTTGAATGCACAAAACATGAAAATTTAAAGTGGAGTAGTACTAGGAAACCTTTAGAAATACGAATTTTAAAGAAGTGAAAAATCTACAAAATAAGACACACTGTCTGTAAACACACAGGAGCCTTTATGTTGTTAGTGGCAAAGCCAAAACTAACAGTGCCCCGAGGCCCCTAATGAAAATACAAGCATAAAGAATAATAATAATTACCACATTAAATAAATATTTACCATTATAACATTCATATAAATAATCACCTTTACTGAAACAAATATACAAAACACTTAGATGACATCAAAAAAAAACCGCCCCCAAAGCACATATAAGTATTCAAAACAGTTACAGTTAGTAAAAATAAAAAAGAAATTCCTTATATATTCCAAATCAGCTCAAAAAATTGAATTTTTTGAGCTGAATTTTTTGAATTCAATTATATTCATTATGATATTCGTTATTTTTTAATTCTATTTATCTGATTAAAAGTAGTATTTAAATAAATATTTTCAGAAGCATTAGAATTCATGAAAATAGTTTATTTATGTTAAACTTAAAATCATTCCTTTAATCATATGTGTCAACAAAAAGAACAGATATTTTCTTCCTTTTTAATACTTAAATCTAAATAATTAAAATTTATCTACTAATCATAATTACGAAGCAATATTATTTCATCCGAGATTCCTATTTGTGTTTTATTTTGATTTTTTGTAAACTTTTGTGATATTTTTTTATAAAAATTTGGTGCTATTTTTTTGGTACTCCGCACGTTATTGTATATATATATTTCTGTAATATTAGAAAACACTGTTTTTGTGGAAATAATCGTGTTTGCTGAAGACGAGATTATATTTTTCATTGTGAATTTTTTTAATTTTAATTATTTTTTCTAATAATGCTTTTTTTCTTCTCTTTACAATCCTTCTTGCATTTTCTTTGTTTATATACTTTTTCGCTGTGTTTATATATATATATATATATATATATATATATATATATATATATATATATATATATATATATATATATATATATATATATATATATATATATATATATAGAGAGAGAGAGAGAGAGAGAGAGAGAGAGAGAGAGAGAGAGAGAGAGAACAATAATTAATTTTCTGTTTCTGCATTTCTCAAGAAAAACATAATTTTTTTTAATGTTTTGACTCAAAATTCATTAAGCTTAAATCTATGTAATTTTCTTAAATTTTAATAATTAAAAATTAGTATTGCCTTCATAAAATGGAAGAAAAAAGCATTTTTTTTAAAAATTGTAAATATATTTTGCTTATCTTCATCGAGAACTTCACTATCAATCTTAATAAATTCACTATTATTCTTAATATATTTTACTATTAATAAATAAATAAAATATTTCCCGAAAATGCTTATTGTTTTCTAAATAGTATGATATTAACTAAAATAACACATAAAATGTTTTGTCATAGTTTAAAAATGATATGATCAAAGTTTTTACTAAACCTTTCATCACGAAATCATCGATATACGATTTATATTTAACTGAGTTAAAATTGTATACGTTGACCGTTGAGAATAAATTTTATTCTACATTTTGCCTGAGCTTTTTCTAGACAGGAAGCCTATTTCATCACTATTCCACACCTAAAACTGCTTTCCAGATATCTTATATGCAAATAAGCCTACCAAAGTTCTTAGAAGCTACGCTAGCCAACACCTGTATGATAAGAATCAATCTTAACCTTCTGTTTCAACACTGTGCTTAAAGCTGGAAAAATAGGTAATTGGTAGGTTATTAAGAAAGCGCCCTTTTTAAATTTATTAAAAATTTCCATTTTTGTAATTTTATCAAAGCAATTTATAACTTTATAGTAAGATTTATAAGTTTCATTGAATATTCAAGTTATTTGAATGAATTAAAATTAATTACATATTTTCAATTTTATTTAAACTTATCTGTTCATGATCAATGAAAGACAAATGAATTCTTATTTATGCATTAATACTTACTTATCATTAATAAACAAAATTAACGTATATTAAAATTTAAAAAAAATAATCAAAGAATTGCGTGTTTTTATGAAACTATTATTATGAAATTATTTCTATGAAATTATTATGTTATGAAAATATTATAATTAAGAAATTATGTAAAAATTAATATTTAAAAACAAGTAGTTGTATATTTCACATAAATTCAGTTAAAATAATTGGTTTTTTAAAAACATAAAAAGATCTGATTTGTTTTATTTAAGAACTTGTTCGAAAAGAATCACTCATTATGTTTCGTTTCAGCACAGTGTTTAAAGCTGGAAAAATAGGTTATAGGTAGGTTATTAAGAAAGCACCCTTCTTAAATTTATTCAAAAATTTTCAATTTTTTATTTTTATTAATGCCAATTATTAACATTTTATAACTTTATAGTGAGATTTCAAAATTTCATGAAATATTCAAATTATTAAATTAATTACTTATCGACAATTTTATTTAATTTCTATCTATCAGCTAATAAAAATTAAGTACAAATAAATTATAATTTATCCACTAATAGCAAGCATACTAATCAATAATAAACAAAACTAACGTATAATAAATTTGATAAAAAATTAATTAAAGTATTTGTATAAAATTATTATGAAACAATTATGATTAGGAAATTAAGTAAAGATAAATATCAATATTTTCACACAAATATGGACAAAATAATAAATTTTTAAAGAAGCATTAAAAAAATCTGATTTGCTTGTTTTAAGAATTTAAGTCGAAGTAATGTTTTTTTCCTCCACAAATAAAGTTTATTTAGTTATTTGTATTTAATACCAAACCAAGCATTTAGCTTTTTGATAAATTTAATTTCCGTCTATATTTTACTCAATATTTTATTCTATTTCAAAACAATTAAGGGAAGAAAAAACATAACAAAAATGAATTATTGAATCACTATAGGATTTCAATTGTTTGGTGTAACAAACTGGATTTATATCAATGCTTATTTCATTTATTTATTTTTTTGGAAATGATAATTATTTATTCAAAATTTCAGTTATATTTTAGAAGAGTTAAAGAAAATTTATTGTTATAAAATTTATAGTCTATTTAGAATTTATGCTTTATTTCTACGTTTTATTTTTTCATTTTTATTCATTGTTTTAACTCTATTGTTTAAACAAACGAAGTTTTTTTATATTTGACTAGTCTTAGGTTTCCATTTGTTTAAAAAAAATATATTTTTAATATTTTCTAAATTTCACGCAATTCTTTCCAAACCAGAAATATAATTACGAAAAATAATCATTTTATAACTTCTTTTAAATAATTGTGATAATTTTTTAAGCATGAAAATTTCTGGATTCCTAGTTATCTCTAGTCATTTTTAAATTTGCTTTCAGACTATATATAAAGTTCTTTGGAGAATAAATATTTCTAAATTGACTGTAGGACTTAATTGAAAGTTGAATATTCGATAGACTAAATGTTTTATGCTTTGCTATAAGAAAATTTAAATACGAATTTGAATTATTGCTTCATTACTTAAAACTAAATATTTTATTTATCTTAGAATATAATTTTTTGCAATTAAACGTTATAAAAGCCGCAGTTTTAAAGCATCATATTCTCATGAAATAGATAGAAAACGTAGTGATAATTTGGAATTAATAAACTGCTAGACAACAACTAATATATTCTCTGAATAAATTAATTATACTATGAATGATTTAAACTACCAAACTTTCCAATTTCTAAAAATTTAACTAAATATTCGTATTTTAGAAATTTTGATGAAAAAGAACTTACTGTTATTGAATCTATTTCTAAGTAAAATAAGAATTTAATATTTAATATAGAATTTGATATAGAATTTTTTAATTATTTCTAAATAAACATAGAATTTAAAATTATCAATAAAATTAATAATTTATAAACTTATTATTAATTCTAATAAATTAAATTCTAATAATAATTTGTAAATAAAAGTAATAAAATTTCTATTTCTAAATAAAGTATTAATGAATCTATTTTTAAATAATAAATTTCTAATAAATAATTTTTCAAAAATCTTTGCATGCGTTTATAAAAAATTTTTATTTGAAAGGAATTCCCAAAATTTTAAAGACCTTTTTTCTTATGATAAAAATGACAACGTGGTGGCTCAAGGGAAGGAGCACTCACCTCCAATTGAAGTGCCCGGGTTTGAATCCCAGAGATGGCTGGTTCACACCCGGTTCACACCGACCACCACCGTGAGAGTCCCCTTGCTGTAAGGCTAACCATGGGATGTTTATATAGTTGTCCTCTCTACTTAAGGCGACTTCGATTTAGTTTCATAAAAAAAGTCAACCTCGAAGTCAAATTTCTGTCAAAACTCGATCCAGGAGTTCCCTTGTCTTCCGGATCGGGTTCAAAATTACAGGGCTACGGAGTTGAACATTATTAGCCGTAAACTCAATAATGAGTCTGCTGTTAAATGCGCGGTTACAAAATAAAAAATAAATAAATTTATTTTAGTTTTCTCGTTAATTTCTGTTCTAACGAAATTTTCAACGATGAAAATATTATTCCACGAACTAGAATTCTTTTTCCTAAGGGGCAAAATGATTCTTCCAATAGGTCCTAAGAATCTTAACCTAACCAGCTTAGGCCGTGATATGAAATTTGAATATTTTATCACGTGTTATGTAGTTTTAAAAATGCTTTCATAATTTAATGTTTAAATTTTTTAATTTAAATATTTGCCTTTGATGTCAATTTTTAAATACACTATCAAAGTAAACTGCAATGTTATAATTTTAATTCTAAAATTACAATAAAGTAGTCGGCAGCAGTTCGTCCCTCCAATTAACCATAAAGTTTACGGTAAAGAACATTTTTGACCCTTACGGTTTTGAAACAGTTTAAAAATAGTATGGTTAAAAACCATGAATAAAAAGACTATACTTTTTTTTTACCATTTACAACTAGCATAAAAATAGCAGACTTTTTGTGTTAAGCAGCTTTATGGTGCCACCATCTATTCGTGAATTAGAGTGTAGTATTCTAATAATCCAGGGTCACAAATTGGGGAGTGCAGAACACAAAAAGCACTTTATGTGTTTAGGGGAAAGGAAGAAATAACGTGGTGTCAACGCTAGGACACGAATCCCCATTCTATCGGTGATGGGATTGACAGATTAACTTTCTCGGTCATAATCAGGATCCAGCTGTCTGAAACTAAGTGGCTTCGTTAGGTGGGGCCTACTTAGCACGATAAAATTCTGGATATTTAACCGTATAACTCGAAAGCAGTTAATAACGGTTTTTCTCACAGATAACAGTTTGAATACCCTCTTATTTATGGTAATTTGACTGTTTTGTTTGAATATGGTAAAATAATAATTAAATAAATTGTTATTTAGCGATTTTTTCCGAATAATTTCTAACTATATGTGGCGACCCAGACACCGGGGGTGTTGTATATTCTACTGCCCATGAGTTTAAAGATGCATCTATTATTTTACACCAGCCTTAATCTGGGAACGACTGAATCAGGGGATAACAATTCAGATAGTCTGTTATGTTATATATAATATATATAATTGGGGGTTAAATGAAAAGTTAGTAAAGCATTAATAATGAAATGGAAATTTCAAATAATGTAGCATAAATAAATAATTACCAAAAATGTTATATTCTTATATATAAACTCATTATTTGCTTTATACTGCATAAATTGAACCGTGTGTTATCTATAGTTTATAAGTCGTTTACTTTAAAAAGTAAAAGACCGAGATAGCATTGTGGGCCCGTATTAAAAAAATTGAAACGTTAATTTGGAAATTGAATTGTCTTTCTGTTTCTTCCTCTAAAAAGCATATTAAATATCAATTGAATTTTAAATTTTTAATTTAGGACCAATAATATTTTTTAATTTTTCTAAATTTTATTCACTTTTTGCATTTTATTACTTGACTGTCAATAGAAGCGGAATGACATGGTATCGCTCAGATCATAATTCTGAGTTACATAAACGTTATAAAAAATAAACTCCTCTAATGGTAATTTAACGCATGGTAATTTAGAATTTAAATGGAATTTTTGTGGTAAAAATTACCTAAATTGTTCAGAAACTTGTATTTTTCCATAAAATAGTTTAATCGAATGTATTAATCAAAGATATATAGTATCGAATATATTAGTCTTTTTATATTTTTGAAAAATATTTTTGAAAAATAAAATGTTTTTAATTGATTTATGAAAATTTTTTTTTGCAGTTTCATCCAAATCGGTTTCCCGCAGTTTAAACATAAGTAAAAGGAAATTTTTAAAAATCAAAACATAGCCAAATGAATATTAATAAACTACAAATCAAAAATTTTCTAAACACATAATTTTATTTCTTTAATGTGATTGAAAAGAATATCTATAAAAGTACTATAATTTATCAAGTGCTTTATTTCCCTAATCTACACAGTAAAAAATTACGGTAAAAAGATCCGTCACCGAGAGTGACTGTACTTTTTACTGTAAAATCTATTTTTACTGGAACGATATACGGATTCTAAAAAAAATCTGAAACACTACTATATTTCTGCAGTAATATCTACCATAAAATCACGGAATTACATTAATTAAATAAATATTACTGTAAAAATTACGGTGTTGTATTTTACGGTAAAATTGGATTTTACGGATGATGAATCCAAAGTACCGTAGACCGAAATTTTAACAATGTAATAGATCAAAGCTTCCTCCCTTTTATTTTTATTTTTAAGTTATTGTGATATAGAATTGTACTATTATCAAAAGTTTGGTTTGGTACAAAAAACATCCAATAACTTAAGGAGAATCGTAATGGCTCAGGGGATAGAGCGTTCGCCTTCCAATGAGGTGAACTGGGTTTGAATCCCGGCAATGGCTCCGAATTCTGGATCCGGCTTGCGCTGACGTTAAATATCCTCAGTGGTAAACGGATCATGGGTTATAGAGTCCCCTTACCATCAGACTAACCGTGGGAGTTTTCTGTGGTCTTCTTCTCCATGTAACGCAAATGCGGGTTAATTCCATAAAAAAACCCCCAAGAAGGCAAATTTCTCCCAATACTTGATCCAGGAGTTTTCTTATCTTCTAGATTTGGTTCAAAATTACAAGGAAACCCCAGAAATTGGGTCAGCTGTTAAACGACTGCTATAAAAAAAAATGACTTAGAGGCATGATGGCTCAGGGGATAGAGAGTTCACCTTCCAATGACGTGAGCCGGGTTTGAATCCTAACGATGGTTGGTAGATACGAATTCCGCTTCTGGCTTGCACAGATCTCAGTTCTGACGTAAAATATCCTCAGTGGTAGACAGATAATGGGCTAGAGTCCCCCAGTCGCCAGGCTAGCCGTGGGAAGTTTCCGTGGTTTTTACTTCCCTGTAACGCAATTGCGGGTTATTTCCCTCAAAAAGCCCTCCACGAAGGCAAATTTTTCCCAATACTTGATCCAGGAGTTCCCTTGTTTTCTGGATTAGGTTCAAAATTACATGGCTACAATACTAATCGTAAGCCCGAAAAATTGGGTGAACAGTTCAACGGCGGTTATAAAATAAAATAAAAATGACTTAAAGACGAAAATTTAACCTTAAAACCTAAAGTTGCAAGGGCTCTTAACATTAAAGTTTCGTTTAAGCTAAAGGGAATTTCTTTTATTTATTGAAGAAACAAAATACGGTGGTAAATTAAATAAAAACTAAAGATTTATTAAAAAAAAAAAAACATCGTTTCCGGATTGCGTAGGAGCCCAATACATAAAATTAGATTGAGGAAGATATTATTTTCAATCAGGTCCTGATGACACTTTTAACACTTCTCCGAATCTACCACAACGGGTGGAAGACATTAGTGAATTATTGGATTTCGTCACACATATGTACTCTTTCTGATCGACCTAGACGGAAAACATTTATTATAGTCCGTCTCCCATTTACGACCTTCGTGACATCGTCATATTTGCAAAGTCGCGAAATTGGAATTGCAGAAAAATTGCCTTTTCAGTTATAGAGCTTTGAGAATTAAAAGCGATATGAAAAAGAGAACCACACTTCTGTAGGGATTTCAAATTGACGAATCAGATGACTTAGTTTGTTTGATTTGGGATTGCTGTTTCATATCATCATTCCCTTAATGGCTAATATATATTAAATAGAACAATGTGAGAGGTGTGAGTTTCATTGCAACATATCGTCGTTATTGTTTTATGTTGTCACGCAAATAAAAGTGAATAATAGTGATTTCTTCTAATGGAGGCGTTACATTCAATTATTTCAATTTTATCTGATCTTGAATCAAACTAATTTGCGTGTTTAAGAATGAAATCGTCAATTCCATAAGCGATTTTATGATATGTGGAGAAATTCAAAAATTTGTTTGTCCAGAATATTTATTTGAATATAGCTATTTGATTTTAGAACGAGATAAAAACAATTTATTAAATTTTTCAAGAGATGAATAGAACGATTGTAATATAGTTTAAAGTTAAAGATTGAATTGAACGTACATTTTTAATGGTACGAGATCCGGATGTGATTCTACTCAGTAGAGTTTACTTTTTTTAACACATGATGAAAAAAATTAAGATAATACGTACTTAAGGCAAAAAAAGATTAAACGATGCTAGAAACTATGACTGACACAAAAACAAGGGAGGAAAACAAATTTGAAATAAAAAACGCTCAGTAAAACACCTCCATACGTATTCATCTAAAGAAGGTAAATACTCACTTCAGGATTTATATTTTAATTCTAAACTTCCGGTCTCTATAGTACCAATAAAAAAAGATAGTTGAAATGTTTACATCCAATTTAAATCTTAGTATAACTTGGAAAATATGAAAAATACTTTTCATGCAAATTACAGGTATATAAATGCAAACTATGCACAGTTGTTTGTTAGTGGTTACATATAATTTAGATATTAATTTGGAATGACTTTTTTTTTCTTCCTTTTTTGAAAACATTAAATTCACTAATAGTTGTAGCAAGCAATGAATGTAAATATCGGATACAACTAAGCCTGTAATTTATGGTTATAATTTTATGTGAACTAAACAATTTTTTTTAAAGAGTGGCATTTTTACATAAAAATGTTCCCTAACACTATTTGAAAATAAATACTTTAAAAGCTTTGAAAATTTCTATTAGAAATATTACATTATAAAATCTTACAGCTTACAGGGTGCAATAGCGTTTTTTACCATAACTGTTCACACGGACATTTGGAAAATGTGGCTTATCATTGCAATGCCTAAAATCTTTTGATCAAATGAAGTTGTTTCAAGAATCACAGACGGAGCTTTAATTTCTATTAAATTTCGTATCGATTTGATTAAAATTCTAAAATGATTGAATCTAAAAGCTTTTCTTAGTTTAAATTTTACGTTTTGTTCCATTTTTCTTTAAACTTACAATGTTACGAGGTTAGAACATCAATGATTATTTTGATATTGCTAGCTTATTTCTTGAATTAGACAATTAACACACAAGTAATAAATTTTAAATATTATACAACCACTAAATTGCAATGGTTTTAATTAAAATATTTATAAGGAATGTGTAATAAATACTCATTGCAACACATTCAATTAGCTTACTAAACAAATATTGAAATTTAGTGTGAAAAAAATTTAGCATTTACATATTAATTTTTTAATGTTTATTTTACACCATTCTATGCAATTTAAATAAGCTTAATTTTCTAAATTTTCTTTTACGAACGACATTTAAGGTTGGCAACGCAAATGAACTTTAAACTGTATAGATTCACTTCAAACTTTTAACTATAATTATCAATAAAAAAAGCTTTCTCTCTTTTTTTTAAAATTTTTAATTCTAAACCTATAATTATAACGAAATTATAACGAAATAACGTACTAATTATAATGAAAATTTAACTTATATTTTTTAATCTTCATATGTATTTAATAGTAGTAAAAAATCAACCTGAATATTTTAATGTATTTTAACATTAATATTTAATTTAATTATAAAATCTTTTAAAATAATTTTTTTTTTAAACCTGATAAAATTTCATGAATTTCATATAGTATTTTGGTGACAATGGATTGGTATCTTTCACTATAACTAAACTTCTTTCACAGAGACTGCGTGCAAAGCTAGAATTAAGAGAATAGTAATTGCTGGGCTATTACTTCACTTTTAACAACTCTTATATTGCTAGGTATACTGTAGGCTGAACTGCGAATCAGTGAGCAAATGCGGGACGGAACCTGGAAATAGCATTCATTGCTCCGTTTCCGACATTTTTATTACCAAATTGATTACTCACATTAAGTTGAGAATTAGTATCTAGATTTGAAGAATGTACAAAGCATAGGCAGAAACAATTCTATTTTAGTATCTTAAGAAGTTATACCTCAATGCTCCATTTAATTCGAAATTCGTGCTATATCATTGCTGTGTAAGGATTTTGTTATAATATTGCTTCATTCTGGAACTATGGTTTTGATATATGAGTTACTGCTGTTATGTTTTGGGGGCATCAAAGCCGAAATTTCATTTTTGTGCTGCTTTATACCGGCGTGTCGCTCAGAATCTTTTACGTGCATTTATATTTTAAAATAAGTAAATAAATAAATAAAATAAATGAATAAAAATGTTAAAAGGATCAAAATATTACAACAAAAGTGTATAATTAAGTAAATTAACCAAAAATCGCAATTATCATGCTGCTTATTTTAAAAGATATACTCAAATAAGGCTATTAGTATCAAGGCTTCTGAAAGAATGTACAAAGCATAGACGCAAATATTTTTAATTTTAGTATTTCAAGTACTCGATACATTTAATCTAATATTTGTTTTATAGCATGTTGTTACAATATTTCTGTATTAAACATGAGTGATATCAAATTATAATCCATGAATTACTGCAGTTATTTTATTCTGGCATTAATATTGGTATATCATATAGCTGTTATATGCGGACATTCAATGTTTTTAGACTGCGAAAAAACGTATGATCAAAACTTCCAGAATATGGTATAATTTCACTTTGTTTCTAGTTCTTTGGGAGCACCAAAAAGCTTAGTATTTTTTACCGAAGCGCTTTGGTGAGGAATTGGTAAAATTAACAATAAAATATTTAGTTTCATATCATGAGATAAAATCTGGCAAATGTGGTAAAATTTGATAATTTTATCATGATAACTTAGAGCCTGGCATAAAAACTATATCTTCGGTTAAATTTACTTTTCAGTATTGTATTTTTTACTAAATATGTGGTAATAAGAACCATAATTTTGAAAACCTGAATCCGTTACCGTATGAACAGAAACATTGCCAAATGTATGACGTAAATACCATGTATTTCAGTTTTATTAACCAGAATTATGTGTTTTTTTGAAGCAGAAATGTCATTACAATACAATGCGGTAATTTTACAAGAATTTTTTCTCCGTGTAATTTGCTTTATTTTCCAAAAGAATATTGAAAATGACATATTATTACTAGCAAAAAGTATTTCATAAGCATATTTCAATAAAAAAAAGACGTTTTCTTTAAAACGTTGTAAAATATTAAAGAAGTAAAAAAATTATCAAACTGGTTCAGATTTTTTTCTGTTCTTTTAAAAACACAAAATAACGTAAGGTGTTTAACGCAATTTAATAATATATTTGTTATAACAAATACTAATTTTAAAACATTATTAAGGAATTCATATTTAACTGTTAGTTTTAATTATTTAATTTAATCACATAATTTATAAAAATTCATTTGTTATATTTAGTTGAAAACTATTATTATCGGAGTAGCCAGACGTTCAATTGTAACTGTTCATTTCTCTTGACTTGTTTAATTGTAACTGTTTCTTTCACTTTTTGGATTCATATGTTTTATTTTAATAAAATAAAACATATGAATATAAAGCTGTAATTAATCTTTCTACAAAACTGTAATTTGTGTCACGAAGTAAAAAACTATGTCTAATATATATTAAAATAATGTGTATATTAAGTTACTTTGTATGTGGTCAGAATGCTGTGTTTAAAAAAAATATTTAAACAGCGTAAGTGAAAAAGAAAGAACATTTTATCTTGAAAGCTATTCTAAGAAACGCCGACGTTTTAAAAAGACAGGAGGTGGTGCTAAAAGGACATAAGTTTCACTTTAAAAGCTAAAAAAGATCCATTTAATAGAATCTATGTTTCCAAGAAATGCAGTCTATCGCATTACCATAACAAGCTGTCACCCACGGCGTCACGGTGCTCAAAAAATATATCCCCAACAAGGGCACTCTATTTAAAATTAGGAGAAAATTTACATTACTACCTCGAATCACGCGATTTAGATTCAAAAATCTCCACTAGATTTGCTGCTTTTATTCCTAAATAATTTATGTTTACTTATATGATAATTAATTTCTGCGCTACTTAACAAACTAATGTTAGTTAATTTTAACTTAGTATTACTTTTTGCATAGAAAGAAAAAACTATTATAATGTACGCACAAACATTGATTTTGAAATAAGGTGTGATTAAATAAATAAGAGTTTAACTAGTTTATATTCGAATCAAAACATTGATTCTTATTTTTTTAAGGTTGTTTTGACAAAAATTAAAAATTAAAAAAAAGATTATAAATGCAAACATTAAACATCTACTAGATTGCTGCTTTTGTTTTCAAGTAATTTGTGCATTTTTATCTAATTAATTCCTTTGCCATTTAATAAACTAATGTTAGTTATTTTAACTTAGTATTGCTTATTGTGTAGAGAGAAAAAATGATAATAATGTATGCAAACTTTTATTGTGAAGGGCAATTTAATAAATAAGTGTTCAACTAGTTTATATTAAGATTAAAACGGTGATTCGTATTTTATTTAAGGCAATTAAAAGGACAAAAATTGACAAAAAGTGATTATAATGTATGCAATATTATTTAGTTTGATAATAAGCGTTCAACTGATTTGTATTCAAATCAAAGCAGTGATTCTTTTATTATTTAAAGTAATTAAAAAAATTGTTTCGCAGTTGCTTGTATATTTTCTACAAAAAAGAAAATTTTTTAATTAGTTTTCTGTTGCTTGTAAATTATCATATTAAAATAACGCTTACACTATTGTCTTTAATTAAAATGTATTAAAAAAAAATTACGGAAAATTTTGCTTAATACAATTTCAAATTGAAGAAATTAGTGGTAGAAGAGACATTCTTGAAAAACATTTAAATTTCTGGGCGATATCTTGTCTTAATCTTGCCTAATTATACAGCAATATTAATTTATTTAGTCAAATTTTTAATTTTCTTGTTTTTTGTGACTGGAGTTACAAAAGAAATTCCATGTGCATTAGTAAATGAAAAATTCTGCGTCAAACTGTCTTTTCTCAGCATATTAGGTAAAGAGTGCAAACGCCAAGACGCGGGCAGTTTAAATGAAGTATTACTTACATACGGAAGAAAAATGTCAATTCCTTGAAAAGAAATGCATGTTTTTTTTTAAAAAAGAAAGTCTGTATTTATATCGCATTTCACATTGATGTTCAGCACCAATCAATTTTAAATTATTCCTTTAGTGCCGGCATTATGTAATATTTAACATGGTGCATGAAAATGTGATTTTGTATCGAAAATTATTCAATCTGTTTAATTTTTATTTTGTTAAATGATATGGATACAAAAATTGCAGTTACATTCAAAAAGCGGATTAGTTAAGCCCTGGAAGTTGAAGCTAATTACCAAAATTCATTTCTGCAAAATGCGGAAGATACTTTATACCGTAATTTTATGCGGAATTTTTTTACAGATTATAAACTCTAAATATAATAATACACGCAAATTCACTAACATGTTACGAAAGGCCTTAGTCCATTAAAGTCATACATTTTATTCAATCTGTCAAATAAATCATTTTAAATTGTACTTATAATTAAGTCTCTTATATTTAAAGTAATTAAAAAATTGTTTCGCAACTTCTTGTATATTTTCTGTAAAAAAAAGAAAAGTTTTAAATTAGTTTCTAGTTGTTTGTTAATTATCATATTAAAATAATGCTTACACTATTGTCATAAATAAAAATGTATTTAAAAAAATTGCGGAAAATTTTGCTCCGTTTTCTTAGTCCGTTTCCATAGTCAGAGAAGGTAGTCGATAAACAGAAAGAACAACGAAAAGAATAAAATATCTTTTTAATACGTTACCCAGAGTGTGAATTTGCCATAATGAGACGATTTTACAAATTTTGTCACATTAAGAAAAAAAAAATGTTTTTTAATAAAGGCATTATTCTGTCAAGAAGCTTAGATTCAATTTATCCATCTTATTTATTTTGTGAATAGTTCTATCAGAAGCATTTGACAGTTGTTATCTGGAAAACTAAGGGAGAAACTAATTCTTCTCTCTTTGTTATCAGAGAGACTCTAATTGGAGGTGTTTTTATCTTAAGTGTTCTTCTATTTGTCATCTGTTAAAGATTTCTGAAAAGGTTTAATTCTTTTTTAGACAGCTATTGTGACTTAGGCTTCACGCCTTTTCAGTTAAAAGCTGGGTGGCACCAAGTTCTTGTATTTTAGCTGAAGACGAAAAGAGAAAAATGTAGGAGGAAGGTTCCTAATATATGACACTGTTTTCAAAATTGATCTACCGAATCATAGTAAATCATTACACGGAGAAAAAAGTTCTGGTAAAATTACCGTACTGTATGGTATTTAAAATATTCATTTGGTAATTTTTCCATAATGGCTTATAGGAAATACTGGTTTTCAAAATTATAGTTCTTATTATCACACATTTAATAAAAATAAAATCATACCTGAAAGTCAAATTTTACCGAATAAACAGTTTTTATGCCATGCTCTATGATATCATGATAAAACTACCACATTTATCAAAATTTAAAAATTATTGAAGTTTTCAATATTAAAAGTATGGCCAAATCTTCTACATTGCATAATTCTGGTAGTTTTGACCGTACTTTTTTTCTCAGTGTACCGAAACATATTAAGTACGTAAGCTCTAATTTTTATTATATTTTACCATGGCTATTTATAGAAATTTTATGACAAAAAGGAATACTTACGAGCACTATAATGACGGATTTGAAAGCACAAGAAAGGGAATTTTCCTAAACACCAATGCACGCCAAGCAGCTAGTAGTAGTTTTCTCATGCTTCGCAACCTCAAAGTGTGTTTTAGATTGTTTTTGGCCACAATCTCCTTCTATTATAAAAGTTGCCGCATAATAGGGAGCTTTCATATATTAAACATTTTGCTGCGACAAAAATCTTGCGTCCTCAGTTCCCAGGATTTTTAAAAAGTTTCGGAAATGGAAAGGAATGGCTCATTTCGCATTTTATAATTATTATCACCTTAAATACGCATTCTGAGTTGTTTCCAAATTAAAAACTCAAAGATGGATTTACTTCTTGCTTACTCTTGAATGAAATTACGTCAATTTTAATTTATATAAATATTTTTTTATTCTTATTATTATTTCCATGTTTTTACAATAGTGATTTTATTCAACAATGTTAAATATTAAACGTAATGGCTGCGGAAATAACTCAAATGTGTCTATTGTACGGATTAAAATAAATTCATTAAAACGGAATTATCATTCGCTTAAAACTAAATGGAGTTGTCATTCCTACTACTTTAATTTTATTGAGATAAAGTAATCAGGATGTTGTCTAAATTCAATTGTTTTAGCTTGTTTATAATAATGACTTCTGATTGATTGAGTGGTTCCACTTGAGAAGGTTGGTTGGCTGAACCATTCTATAAAACAATTCTTCCGTCATTGACCCTTGAATCTTTTGGACAAAAGAATTAAACATTTGTTACATCATATGAATGAAAAACTAGAAAGTTTAAAAATACAAGACTTATACATTATAGTGTGTTATTTATTGTTTGATTGAGTTTTAGTTGAACATAGTCACGTCTTAAGATTGCAAACCATGATTTAAGACAATTTAAGTGAAAAATCAATTACAGTATTTTTTAGATATTAAAGTTTTCGCGTTCCCCTGAAGCGATTTTTTTTTAAAGAAATAAACTTTAAAATGTATGCAAGGATATTTGCTTTTTCAAATAAGGTTCAACTTATTCATGTTAATCGATATTTCATTCCGATAACAGACAGAAAACAATTTAAACCTTTCTGTTCTTGTCCGGAAGTAAATAAATAGATTAAAAAAAAATAATCTCCATCCCTTTTACTTTTACTTAGTGTGGTGAATAAATTCCATTCTAAATTTATGGTAAAATAACTGGCAGCTGTCTTTAGCTGTTCTTTACTGTAAACTTTATGATTAACCGTAAAGTTTACGTTAAAGAAATTTTTTTTCCCTAATGGTTTTGAAACCATTTACAAAAAGTATGGTTATAAGACCATGAATACAAAACTATACGGTTTATTAGCCATTTACACCTAGCATTTTTCAAAAACTTAAAAAATAATTAATTATTTAACTAAACATAGGAGCTCGGCTTTTCGCAAGGTAATGGGCGTTGGGGAGTGTAAACACTGGAAATTCTTCATGTGTTGAAAGGAATGGAGGAAATATTGTGGTGCAACACTAGGACTCGAACTCCAGTTCTGCCGGTCATGAGACTGACAGATAAGCAAGCTCGGCTATGATATGTACGCAGTTGCAAGAGTAACTTCATTAGGTAGTTCTAGTTGGCGCGATAAAATTCTGGTTGCTTAACCGCATTAGGTGAAAGCAGTTAATAAACAGTTTTTCTCAAACTTAACAGTTTGTTTACTATTTTATTTATGGTTACTTGACTGTTTTGATTAAATATGGTAAAATAACCATTCAATAAATTGTTATTTAACCATTTTTTTCGAGAAATTTCTAACACTGTGGTTGCGTTCACTAATTAGCATATTAGAAGATATACTTATACAAATACTAATATTAGTAACAAATTTTAATTTTAGTTTTTTTGTTTTATTTCAGTACCCCGTCCAGCTCATTTGCGTTCCACGTTGTCCGTTCTCGGAGGTCCAATCCAGACCACGGAAGGTGGCATCGTGCCGGATTTGACCGACCACCACTCCAACACTTTTAAAAATACTATGGGCATATCAGATAAGATCGAACGTCAGGAGTGCATTAGCGAAGCCGCCCGCACCCTTAACCTCATGGAAGCCCACCAAAAGGATCAACAGCCTCATCATCGAAAACCAATTCATCATCATCACAAACTATCTGTTGTGCACCTTGTAGGGGATAAATCCCCTAGACCAGCTTCAAGTCCAGAACAAATGAAACCATGCCAACAAGATGCTGTGGCAGAGGACTTGTCAGTGACCGGTGGTAATGATGAGGTGGACAGTGGTGATGAAAATATCAGTGTGGCTGATGATGATGGTGAGAACAACAAAGGATCAGCTTCTGCAGAATCTTTGATGGAAGGAGATGATTTTCCAAAGAGGAAGATACGTAGATACAGGACAACTTTTACCAGTAATCAACTTGATGAATTGGAAAGAGCTTTTGCACGGACTCATTATCCTGATGTTTTCACAAGGTATATCATTTTGAAATCATCATCTTTCTTTGAGAATTTTAATCCTGTGCTTATGATTTTTTTAAAAACAATTTTAAATTTTCATGCGGAAAAATTTATTTATTAAATTCCTATCATGCATTCAAAGATAATGTAGAAATAAATAATTTTAGTATATTAAGATAAGTTTTCCTAAATGCAATCGTGATATTCTGGTATACTACGTAAGAATGTTGTACCAGCCTAAAAAAGTTAAAATGTTTAAGTTAATATAAATACTTTTACATCGCAGATTCAAAAATGGAAAGATGATTTTGAAGAAAATAATATTAATTATTAAGAGCAGTGTTTTCAAATATAACTGGAGATCAGGACAATACGAGCATTCGAAATTACAGATAGTTTAAAATTGATTTGTGAAGTATACAAATTTCTTATTGAGTAACAGGTAATTTCCAGGTAAATTTCATTAAAATTGGCAAACTTCTTAAAGAAAAAAAAGAAGTTTTTTGATAAACTTTACCTACTTCTTATTAACAGAGTAAAATTATAAAACTATGATGTGCATAATCGAGAGCGGTGTTACTATTTTCAAGAACAATTAATATTACATCGGAATGTTTTTATTGAAAATAACTTCTCATGGAGTGTTTTTTTTTCACTCTGACGTTAAACCAACGTTCCTTAAATGCTAAGTTTCCATTGCTAATTGCGGTTTTTTTTTTCTTCATAAAATCGTTTTATTAAAATATTTCGTACCAAAATCTAAGAGAATGAAAAAAATAATGTTAATATATTTTACATTTTGTTGTCAGTGTATTTTACATCATGATTCATCTATAAAAGTTTAGCTATAAATTTGCTAAACTACTGTATACACATACTCTTTCACTAATATTTATGTCTTTGTTAACCTGCATAGGAATTCTTTTTATTATATTATTTATTTAATTCTTAATGCGTCTTCTCACAACGAGGGATTAAAAGTATTTCACGAAGTATAGAAATTCAAAATAATCTAATTATTTTTTCACACAACAAAACCTCTATACTTTTGCCTTTTGTACGATACCATCAAATCCTAGCTTTAAACAAAAAGGTAAGAAGTGATTTTTTAAACTGCCCAATTCGTCAACTCAATGGCAGTCCTCACACGTATCATTACCTTTATAGCAAGCAGGGAGAAGAACTTGATCTTTTACCGATAAAAAAAATAACATCTAATTCTCGGGGAAAATGTCTTCTTTTTCTTCTTCTTCTTCTGACGTTATTTGATGAATTTGAAGACAGGAGACCACAGACGAACATGATATGACAGAAATGCTTTAGACCACCCAGCATTGGAGGTCCCATCATTAGGGGGACCCCTGTTGCATTGGAAAAAGGGGCCCATCACCTTGTACCTATGGCTACCGGGTCGATCTTCTGCTCATGGTGACTGCGTAATGTCTATCGCTTGTTGCATATTATTCTTAAAAGAGAAATAGCACGTGGCAGTTAGGGAACTGTTATATATTGCTAAATTATATGCCATCTTAATTACTTGACTTGCCATAAAAGTAAACTTGTTGTTTTCATACATTTAACTTAATTCTTTTTTTTTCTTTCTCGAAATTATTTCCATTAAAGATTCATAAGACAATTAGTATTAGTTTTGTTAAGATACTTTTTAGAACTTAATTTTGTTTTGATCAAAAATTAATATGTTAATCATTTATTAAAATAGAAAAATTGTATTACTATATAGTGTTACAAATGCTTACATCATTTCTATATAATTCAAAAGGACAGTATTGCAACACCTTACGTTTTTAATTTTTAATAAATTGTTATGAAACAGCTTTCAGTCTTGTTAAATAAATAAACATAATGAATTAGCACTAATATAAATGAATATAAACAAAAAAATACTAATCTTTAGAAGAAAAAGAAATTACAAGGAACAGATTTTTTTCTTTTTGACTGAGTTAAAGGTATCTTAAAATAAAAAAACACATAATAAAATTGTAAAAACTCATATTACACAACAACGCAGTGTCTCAAATTCTTTCTCAGACAGTTAATTTATTGTTAATTTAAGTTCTTATTTTTTAAAATACCTGCTAAATCTTATTAAAAAATTCTCATTTATCAAAAATATATTTTCTGTCCATTTTAGTAAAAACAGTATAATTATAATGGATACAAGTAATTTAAAATGTATAAGTTTAAAAGGTTCGGTTTATACGTAAAGTGTCATCCTTATTATGGAATAATTTGGCAGCTTTAAATGTTTTATAAAATTCTATGTTCAATTTTTCGCATTTTGTGAAAACGTCATTGCTATATTTAACAACTTTTAAATATGTATTGTTACTCTAATGGGTGATGCAATTAAGATTTGTTATTAAGAACGAAGGTGACAAAAAAGTTGAAAACAAATTTTTTTGTTCAATAGATAATGACCCGAATTTTTATTCATCCCAGATTATTGTATATTTATTATTTGATAAAATATGCAATAAATTAACACTTTAATATTCATGCCATATATTTTTTTTAGCGCACAGTACAGAAAATTAAAAATTGAATGCCTAGATAATTTTGATTTAATAACTGGATTTTCATGTAATAAGATGCAATGCTAATGATTCAAGAAACTAACCTTAAATATGTTAAAATATTTTTGCAAACGGTGTTTTAAGTTACTAAATTAGACGCGAAAGCGTACTTTCTCTGAATAATATGCAATGTTTAATGATGCAATAATAATACTATGCAATGTTAATGATTCAAGGGACAAACCTTAAATATTCTAAAATATTTGCGCAGACGATGTTTTAAGTTACGAAATCAGACGAAAAATATGATTTCGCTGAATAAACAAGCCTTTTTTCACTAAATTTAAATTCTTCACTTTCAAAGCATGGGGGTAGCCGCAATCGGGAAAATGTGGTCTCAATTGTTCAGGCAAGAGAGCTGTCAAAAATTATCTATCGCTTTTTGCCACTTTCACTACATTCCTAGAACTGTTTAAAATTACCAATTAGTTTTGTCATACAATTAAAAACTCTTTTATCCAGATTATTATACGAAAAGTACAATATTATTTTTATAATACATATGATCTATATATATATTGAATTTTAAAGTTGGCAAATTTTTACATTATTTCAGACTATGTGGAACTAAAATCGTTAGATGGAAAGCTATTTTCTTTTGCATACGGTATATTGCTATAAATGAAATTTTAAGTTTGCAGTGGCAACCTGAGAGTAAATTTCGGAATAAACTGCGCGTCCCCTTGTTGTAGCGTTCCGATCTAGCGATTCCTTCTAGCTAATTACTAGTCCCACTCATCAAGTGTTCAGAGAGTAGGCCACTTGTGTCAAAGAGGCAGGCCCATTTTGCCCTGACGAACGCACGCGATTTTTCCATTCAGATTTTTCACTTATATGTTCTTCAACTTGGTTCCTTATTTCATACTAAGATGACATTTTTATCGAGATACCGTCTCGTAATTTTTAAACTAAGCAAAAAAGTACCTTCTTTTAAATATGTTTCCTGCTTTTAAGTAGACGCACCGCGATTCAGAATTTTTAACTCAACGTGAATGGTAAAAACACGTAGAAATGGGATGAGAAATAGCACTTGATTTGAACTTTTGACATTAGTTTAGTAAACTGTCTTAGAGAACGTGAATGTGTAAGTGATATTTTCCTGATTCGTGAGTTGTAGACGTGGTTCTTTTTCAATTGTCTTTCTCTAGAATTACTTTCTTTCAATTTTAATTAGTCACATATTATAAAGAAGTAATTTATTGATCTTTTTGATCGGAGTTGTATGTTAAAATTTATGATGGATTATATTTAAAATCATATTTGAATAATTTTTATAGTGTTTAGCTAAACTAAAAGCTGAAATTAGCTGATTTTTTAAATACAAACCCATCGAGTTACATTTTAGCTGAAAATTTAATTATTTTCATTGTTAGCATAAAAGCAACAGAAAACTGAAAAATTAAGAAATTCCGAGTTTTGAGTTGAGTAAGAAGGAAATTTATCCAATTTGCTAAAATTTTCTAAAGAAAAAAAAACATTTTTATTGAGTCTTTCATTTAAAATTTTAGAAATTTCTAAGTTTCCTTTACATGCGTAGCAATCATTATACCAAGAAAGCAAGCATTATCAAGATAAATAATTTATCTTTGTTTCGTTACTGGATTAAAATAATGACAATAAAGTTAATAATGGTCTGTAATAGTGTTTGCAAACATTTAAGTACCATTTAGATTGATTTTTTTAATTAGAGTTTTTAACATTTAAATTTGGCAAAGCATACAAGATGATCAAATTTTACACTGGAACTAATTTACTCTCACACTAGAACTAAACTAATTTAATTCTCTAAACTTATAAAATCAATTCAAAATACTTTTCATGCCATATTACTTAAATATTTTAACTAAAAATGATAGAGTTAGAATATAAGTACTACTCGATGATTATTAAAATCATATTTGCTCTAAATTCATTCCATTTTAAAAAGTGGCTGATTTTTAAAAAACGGTATACCTAAAAAAAAACAACCAAAGTTAAACTTTAGAATTACACTAAAAACTAAGTTACCATATTTATATTTAGCTATTTTTATGAGATTTGACTTACACTTTGACTAAGGAGGGCATTTTTCACTAAAAGCAAAGTTTTCAATTATTTACGTAAATAATTTGCCGAAAATCGTATTATTTGAAAGTTTAAAAAAGTTTCATAACTCTGAATATCATCTCAAATGGCAAAGCTAGATTAAAAAACATTTTGAATTTATCTTTGACCCTCAAATCTTGCCTATTAGATATGCTGATAGTACTAGCTAATAAATTTAACTTAAAACGAATGAAAAAATGTGCAAATCTTCAACATTTAATCTAAGAACTAGATTTAAAATTGCTCATACTTATTCGAGATCCACTTTGTTTAGTTTGATATAATTACTTACAGAACAGATATTCTTTAGTTATATAATTTACTTCATTGAATACGTAAGGTACTAAATTTATTCCATGGTTTATTTTCATTTGCATTCCTTATAAACTTTGGTGTGGTTGTTTCAGTCATTTTTAACTGTGAGAATCAATATGTGACTGATTATCAGTGATATTAAATGGGTATTCTGTAACTTTCCTTCCTTCACAAGAAGTCAATTTGAATTTATAGCTCATTGCGCCTAACTATTTCGCAGTAACATGGAAACATATAATAACGTATAATCACAATTTTATAGGATTCATGCTATTCTATTAAAATTAATTTAATTAATTAAAGATCGGTAATTTTTACCGAAACACTTTGGTAAAATTAACAATAAAATATGATTTAATAATATGTGATAAAGCCACGGTTGCTCAGGGGATAGAGCGTTTGCCTCCCAATGAAGTGGCCCAGGTACGAATCCCAGCTCGGCTGGTTGATACGAATTCGGTTCCGTGCTCGCCCCAAACACAGTACTGATGTAAAATATCCACGGTGGTGAACGGGTCATGGATTATAATCCCCTTGCCATCGATCTTACCGAGGGAGGTTTTCGCGGTTTTCCTCTCCATGCAGCTGTTAGTTTCATTAAAAAGTCCTCCACGAAGGCTAGTTTGTATGAATACTTGATCCAGCAGATCCCTTGTCTTTTGGATTGGGTTCAAAACTACAAGGCTACTGATTTGAAAAATGATAATCGTAAACTTAGAATTATGTTGGCTGTTCAGCGCCGGTTTCAAAATGAAATGATAAGTGATAAAATTTGGTAAAAGTTGTAAAACTTGGTAATTTTATCATGATACCTTAGAGCATGACAAAAAAACATTTATCAAGTTATATTAACTCTCAGTTTTGTATTTTTCACTAATTGTGGGGTAATAAGAACTATAATTATTAAACCGAAATTTCAGGTAAACAGTTACCAGATGAACAGATAGTTATCACACGAATGGTTTAAATACTGCATACTTCGGTTTTATTAAACGGAATAATTTTATTAAGCAGAGGAAATTTTATTAAACAGAATAGTTTCTTTACCAGAAATATCATTAATTCGGTATTTTTACCAGAATTTTATTCGTCGTGTTCAATTAATTTAGGCTTTAGAAAATAAAGCAGCAGCACACAAAATTTAATAAAACAGTTTATCTCATTGAAACTTGACAAAACAATTACTGTTCGATACTTTCAGCTGACGTTTTTTATGTTTCTTAAACCAAATAGTGTTCTCCTAATGATTCTTACGCACTTGGCATATTCTTTGTCTAAGCTCGCCAATTAAGTTTTTTTTCAATATTTAACACATTTTTTGTATAAAGTAATTTTGATAACTTAAATTATAAACTTTAGAAGATTAGTTTAAAAATTTGTATAATATTTTTTTCTCCATTCGATAGCTAATTATTTAAAATAATTCACATTTTATTCCAAGAATTTACATTTGTAATTTTCTAAAATGAAACAAAGAAAAGTAGCCGATAAACAATTCTACGATATTAACTATTGGAAAAAATTAATATTTTTCTTATCATTTTAAATTATATATTTTTACAGATGCAGACACTTTCTTTCAGAGATCTGATTAAAAATAATAGCTACTTCTCAATATCGCTTCTAAACCCCGTATTAAGAAATATAGAATTAATAAATATTATCATTTTTTCTATTATTGAACCCGATATTCGTTTGCGAGTCAAATAATAAGCAAAAAAAAGTAAAAATACATCCTACCGATCAAAAATGACTGGGCAATTTACCGCAGTTGAAAAAAAGAAAATTGTCCAATCTGTCAAAAAGCAGACTACCGCCTTCTTTTAGACTGAAGTCTGTTATTAGATGACCTGTTATTTTCATCCTTGCTGATTAATTTCTATCACTTGGTATGGCTAACCTCCTTTCAAGACTATAGAGAATTAATTCCTCCCCACAACTTCCCAAATCTTTTAGTGCGCAATTTCTGGCTAATAGCAAACACGGGAGTATTCATTATTTAATTAAAAAGCAACAAAAATATTCTCAATTTGCTCGAACCCATCATAATGTCATTGCTGTAAGGTTTGGTTTGCAAATTTCAGAAAGTTTTTTTTTTTCCCTTTGTATCTGATCTTTAGGGTATATTTCAATCACGTGCAAGATTTTCAATTTTTCGAAGACAGAATATGAATCAGAGCAATTTTTTTTTTTATTAAAGATAAGGCTTAAATTTGTTTGTGTGTTTTTATGTTCAATAGCTAAATTTATTTAAATTTTTTTATTTGCTTTTATGAAAAGGAAAAGGCGAATTTTATGATTTTGAATGTAGGCGCTTTTTATGTCTAAATGTTTCACAACTTAAACACACGTTAAAAAAAAAAAAAAAAAAAAAAAAAAAAAAAAAAAAAAAAAAAAAAAAACGGTTCAGATTTTAAAATGATTTACAGTAAAACTCTGATTATCCAAAACCCTCGTAACCAGAGTTGTGTCGGAAAATTAAAATTGTCAGATAAACTGAAAGCATGTTCAATTAATTAAATTCATAAATAGCGTCGTAATATTAGGAGAATAAAATCACTGATACATTTTTATTTTATTTTTTACTGTCGATTTTCCAGTTTCTAGCAAACCGTCACTATACGAACGGAAAAATTACAGCATGAATGGTTTAAATATTTTGGTTTTAGTCCCAGAATTATGTTTTTTTAATGTAAATTTTACTATCTACAAAAGTAATATAGTAATAAAAAGAAATACTATAAAAGTAATATATTATATAAGTTTACTATATGTAAATTTTACTATAATCAGCTGGATTAATAGGGTAAATTATTTATGACAGAAATTGCAAAGCTGGCATTTCGATGATAAATATAAAAGAATTGGATACTTAAGAGTTCTTTTGTTAAATTTGACATAACATGGTAATAGTTATTTTCTATAATATAATGCTTAAAACGCTTATGACAATTTATGAGTTTGCTTTGTCGATGTTTGTAGTGAATATGCGAAACGCG